>NC_056729.1:981681686-981781686 GCF_019279795.1 Protopterus annectens
GGACAGTATATGACACATGTTAGGGTAAATACCTTGATGTAGGGGGAGTTGGGAATTTGGAAGCCCATGAGCCCCCTAGTGTAAACTGTGGGACTGAGGTCCCCACCCATGGGCAGCCGCCACTGTACCTTCACAGCCCCAAAGGTGGATAAGTTGGGGGATGAGTAAGAGAGCCAGGCCAAACCACTAGTCACGACATGCCACCCTCGAGCTGGCATAGCAGATCTCCAAATTCCCGGTTGTCCTTGCTATGCACCACGACCCGGACCTGGTGACGGGTGACAGGTTCCTGTCCACGCCCGCTCCTGGGAGGGGCGAGCCTCATCCTCTGAAACGGTTCCCCCAAAAGGTGGTGCAGGATCAATGGACAAGGAGGTCCCAGGCTGGGCCCTAGACATGCTGGTGCCCAGTGCTACGGCCAGCTGAGGTGGGACAGGTGGGCCCGCTGAGAGCCGCATTCCCATACGTGCTATGGTGTTTATGTTTTATCAGCATATTTGGGTTAGTAATAGTCATTACATTCCAGGATTAGGTATAACAGCATGCATAGATATTCCCAATAACCCAGACACCAGATATGGAACAGTTGCATAGCAAACAGAACACATGCATATATGGGACCACAGTGGTAATTACAACAGCATGCAGGTACATTGATGGCACCATGCCACCAATGTTGGAGTATTTCAACATAGCACATGCATAGAAACAGATTTAAATAATTATCAAACAATAGGACATATGTCCCAACATTACAGTTAAGTCATCACGTATAAATTGAGTTGGGTATTTAGTTTATTATTGCAGATATGGTGGGGGGGGTGTCAATTAGAAACTAGTGTATTCCTGTAGTTCACATTACCTTCATAGTCAGTGCTGTTATCTGTACCTTACAAGTATTAGTACACTACCCTATTGCCTTAGTTTGGACAGCGGTATGGCTGTCGACAACTATATACATGAACTGGTTTTACCTGCAGTATACACCTCTTACCTGATATACCTGTGGAGGAATTGTTTGTTAACAATAACTATTTCTACACATACTCCCAGATTCCAGGTTGATGTTATGCACATACCTGTTTGTCTCTTTTTGCACAGACTCTTGCCATGTCTTCACCACATGCTGGTAAACTGGGACATATATAGACTATTGCCCTCTTCAACCTTTAGTGACTTACTACACTCTTATACAGGATTTCATAGACAGTTATATTATGTAACACAGTGTGGGTGACAGCAATGAGTAATACCTTATTATTCAGAGCAACTACAACAATCACAATGCCATACAATACCAAAGTAAACAGTGCTAGTACAAGATATCAATCTTTTATTTCTAGGCACAGTGTTCGTATCTGATGGACCTGTGAGAGCAATGTTTGTTAGCACTCCCTGAATATTGCCATACAAAGTACCAGAATCCACATTAGTATTATGCACATACATCTCACTCTGTTACTGTACACACTCTGGTCACAGCTTGACAACATGGGTGTGTAGATGGGACATACTTGGCTTATTACTCTCATAACATTCTGGGGAGTTGCTAGTGTGACAGGTTTGTTCTTATAGATGTGTGACAATCAGTTGTATTTCCTGTTTGCTGCCTAAACATCTGGGATTATCCCACTGATTTCCCAGGGGGACAGAGTGACAGGCAGTATATATGGGCCAATTTACTGGATATTCTGGACATATCTGTACAGTTGTGGGGTATGATTCTGTATGCAGACTACTTCCACTCCCAGGATTCGATCCATAGGTGTGTGTACTGAAAATACAACAGCTCACATCTCAGTTGCATGTGCTATTTGGATTTTGTTGTCTGTTTTTTCACTGTTTTCTGTCTATGTCTCTCTCAGTTGTACTAAATGACCTCTGGTGATTACACCAGTTATATACAGACATTCCTACACATTTTATTTATGTTGCACAGTGTGGGTAACAGTGCTTAATACAACAGTACTATTAAGTGACTGCAAATCTACATTACCATATGATACCAGAGTAAACACATACAGTTCAGCAGTTAGACCTTCATTTTCAGGCTATTATGCTTCTATTTGCATATAACCTATATGAGACTATTCCTGCAATATTTTCTGGTGTATACAGTACTTGCCTTAAACAATGCAGGTATTATACTGGCAGTTAACTTACTAATACTTTTAGAGTTATTTCCTATGACAGTACATGCAATAATATTACTAACCTGCCTCACATCGCAACCATTCCAAGCGGCATCAATGGGCCTCCTGGTTTGCAGCCTGCTCACTTGCCACTGTGAAGGACGTAAGAGGAATATTTAGCCATACCTATCCATAATATACATGAGCTGGCAATTATTAAACAGGTAGTGGAGTGATACTTACACACAGCTGGGACCTCCCCTGTACTCCTAGCCTCTTGGATCCACTGATCCAAGTGATCCCCCTTTCACCGCTTCAGGTCAGCATAGTGATGCCTGACCTGCTTACCAGTTTGGGGTATGCCAGTGGCACTGGTGAGTTATGGGCGAGATGGTACCAGGCTTCCACTTTATATTGGAAACCCTGGTACTGGTCCTGCAGCAGTCTCTGCTCATGGTCTTTGACGAGGAGTGCTGCCATGAGTCTGGACTCCTGGATGCCCCAATGCTGCGCCCAAAAAACCACACCCACTCCCACTCCCATTCCAGACATAGTGCCTGCAAGGGGAAGCTGCAACCAGTTATGAGATGTATTCTCACCTGTTTGGTTTAAATAGGGCTTATTAACCGCACTTTGCCGTGACTGGACAGTTTTGAAAAGGCTAAGCTATGGGCAAACCTGCTTACCTAAGCTTGGCATTGTTTAAAGGGGTATACCAATGGGAAAATTGAGTTAGCTGGCCTACACATTATTTACACCTACTAAGCTGGCCTGTACAATGCTTAGCATTGCTTAATATTCAATTTGAATTATATTTGCTTTTTGGCATTGATTTATTATTCATTACATGTTATAGAAGTGTCTGGTATCCATGATTCATGTGTATGTACACTGTATGGGATCCTTGTGTTTATTAGGGGACTTCAACACTTTATTACAATTACATATCACATCTGGGCTTATTGCAGTACTCCAGTTCATATATTTATATTATGTAGTAGGTTATAGAACATAAGACTGTATATAGATTCCTTTCACATGTTCAGTTTGATTTTCCTACAGTGAGGATTTGTTTGGTGATACCTCAATCTTGTGTACATTTTGATGGCTTACTGGTTAACTACTTGGCTGTAGTGTGCAGGGTCCTGGGTTCAACACCTGCAAAGGCTGTTTATTTTGTTTTTGGCCAGAACAGCGGCTGTTGCATTCAGAGTGATTAAGGCACTTTTATGCACTTGTAAGTGGGTTTGAGCGGGTTTATACATGGGTAAGCAATGCTAACCTCCAGTTAAATATGCTTACAGAGAGTTAGCTTCAATATTGCTTAGCTTGTGTGCGAATTGCTTACCCCTGTGCAAACGGGCATAAACCCGCTTACTAGTGCCTACATATGCTTACTCCTACTACTGCTTAATAGTGCTTACACTTCCTTACTAGTGCTTACTCCCACTTACCACTGCACTAATTTAGACAGTAATGTCTAATGGTGCTTGTGGAGGTGGGGGATTTGGAAGCTGTATGGCATTATAATTCATTACATATTTTATCTTCCATTTGTATCCCTGATTCCTGTGTAGATATGCTGTATGGGGCACATGTGATTATCTGTGGACTTTGCAACATTATACCACTGACACCTCACATCTGCATTTAATGCAGTACTCCAGTTCACAAATATATGTTTTTTAGTAGGTTATGCAACTAAAAATATTGGTCATAAAGTGATTTGACATGGAAAATGGAATGTGCGGCAGTGGAACCCGAACCGGGAATGATTGCTCGTAAGGCGAATGCTCTGCCCACTACACTATTGCTATACTGCTTCAGTTGCATATATCTTGCTTTTTATCCTCTTCTGCCATTTAAGCTGCATTAACCATATCTAAGTGATGGGCAAACCCTCGCACCTATGGTTAAATTTCATCTGTTTTATAAAAAAAAATCTTTATATTTGTTGTTTTAACTATTGCTCTTGTACACGTGGGGAGATGTTGCTGGGGTTATGCATGCACCTATGAGCAGTCTTGCTCATTCTTTTAGGACTTGTCTGCTGTTCTTCATTTTAGGGGCGTGTATATTCTGAGAACTCTGCTCTCAGACACGCCCCCTGCACTCTTACATGCTCAATGTAAGATTAAGATCTCAGGCAACGCGCCTTCATTAATATGCATGGCCTGCTGCTGTCCTGCTCCTAAATAGCCGCTTCTGTGCAGGACTAAGCTAGTCCTGCAAGGGAGGATAGTGAGTCTGGGGGATTGTTTTGTAAGTGTTTTATTGTTTTATGTCTTCTAGCAACTGCAAACATCTGAAGGCTGTGTACACAAGGAGATGTCAAATGCTACAATGGGGGGGGTTTAGCTTAGGAATGTATGTCAGGTGACAAAAAGTGATGTCATCCAAGTTAACCCAGCAGTTATATTTTATATTAATTTAAGAACTCTCTCAGTGGGAGACTGGGCAAGAACACCTACTCATCATCACCATCTGCACTTGCCTTGCTGTAAGATTTAGGAGATGGCATCTCTTTTACATATAGATAGGAGTATAGTAAAGATTAGTTTAGATGTTTTCTGTATTTATTTGAGACTGTCCTGCAATGTTGTTTTAAAATATTTCCTGTGATTTTGAACTCTGAAGTAGCTGTGTTGATTGACTAAGTATCGTCTTGTTCTTTTATTATTTATTATTAAATATAGTTAAACCTATCTTTATGGCTGATATTTGTGAGACATATTTAAGCTCTTAAAGTACTTGCATATGTATTTGGTGACACTGTATAAGCCACCCCTAAATAGCCTTGCAAGTCTTGGTCAGACTACCATTTCAATAATAATAACATCATGCAGTAGGACTGGGCACCCTTTGTAAGGGCCTTATAGTAGCTGATAAGTAGGGGGTGGTAGCAGTAGAAACTACCTAATAGTCTGAGCAGAAGGGGATGTAGCAAGTAAACCTGTGCCAGCCTTCCCCAGGGGTGTGTGTGTGTGTGTGTGTGTGTGTGTGTGTGTGTGTGTGTGTATGTGTGTGTGTATGTGTGTGTGTGTTTGTATATAAATCAAATCTCAAAGTGTGTGTGTCAGTTACTTGGGCAGGGACACGAAGCATTGGTTAGACAGAGAGTGTGCTGAAGGTCTTGGCTGGGCCTTCAGCTGAGATCTTAACCCCATAGCTGCACCAGTGGGGAGTCTTATTGGGGCTCTGGAGAAAGAGGGAATAAACAACCCCAGACCGACTGTAATCTCTGTGTGCTATTAAGGGAAATTTTACTTTACTGTGTGTGTACTTGTTATACTCCAAGTGTGTACATCCCCCACTGTTGCCAGTGGTGAGGATTGAGGCTCCTTGATTACTGGGCCGGTGCGGGGCAGTCACACATGTCTTGATTTTTTAATTTTATCTCTGTGAGGCATGCTTTCTCTAAAGTGCCTTTCCTTCTTAGAAAATGTCTTGAGCTTTGGGAAGTTGATGAATGTGTCACCATGCCAGCACAACCAAATGCAATTTTTTTTTTAATTTTCTGATTTTTTTACCAACATACTCTAAATGTAACAAAGGCAGAAAACTTGTCCCAGTATTCCAAAAGAAACTTGCACATGGCATAACACCCAAAAAGAGGTCTTCAGAAAATTGGAGGCACATGTGATTCCAAAAGCAACCCAAAATACAGCATATTTAGTAAAATATTACATATATATGTATATAATATAATGTAATTGCAAACCCCATCAACACACCTGATTCATAAATACAACACATACACCTCAGGAAAATAAAGTATGACCAACAGTATCAGCATGCTATATCATCACAAAAGAATGGTGGATGCCAAATTCACTTGCCAAACAATGCATCAGTCCACTGTTAACTTTATAACTTCCACAATTCATTTGTAAATACTTGAACATGCTTCTCATGTAATACAGTGGGCCAGGGTGTGCAGGTTATGCTGGCAGATGATCTGCAAATGCATCCTATTAGAAGAAAACAGTCAGCATGGCAGCAAGCCAGATTACCAGCTCTCTGACCAAGAAATTATTGTTAGATATATGTTAGAAAGAGAGCTGTGGAAGCTGTGGGGGATGTGTGAACTTGAGGGATAATGCATTCCTAGTAATAACAAAACTTTGTCTGACTTCTGGTATACAGGGCTCTGGTGAATTCCAGTGGTATATGGCTGACACTGTTTGAATATCCCAGACAGTTGTTGTTTGATTCTGGGACAATTTCTGGCAGTCATAGCAGCAAGCCTGATGACTGCATCCATATGATGGGAGCAGCAGACTGCTATGAAATGGTTCTGTGCCATAGCTAATTTTCCCAGTCTCCTTTGTGCAACTGATTGAACCCCCTACTAGTGAAGATGTAGAAATGTACTGCAGCAAAGTTGGTGCCCATCACTCTATTGTCAGGTCATGTGTTCAGCAGGTGGCCTCAATTAGTTCCTTATGCAACCATTTGGCCTAAGGGCAATGTTTCAGGATAGTGAAATCCCCAAGGACATTGAACTATTCTGTATATACCATCTGATGGTGGTGTTTATCCACTAGAGTCATGGCTTGTGATATGATTCAGATCCCCATCAATGCTTGCTAAGGATGCATTTAACAGAGAATGCACTATGACTTGAAATAGATTGAAATAGATTGTATCTGCTTTATTTTCTGAAAAAAAAAAACAAAAAAAACAACAAAAAAATACTTGTTTTCCCACCTTTCTAAGCTAGTATAGTCCACTTTTCAGGTTGGTGCTGAATTCAGGGCTGTGTTACAAGTTTCTGTGTTTGCCCATACCTTACTTGGCTAGAAGGAAGTTTCTCTGTTCACCTGTGAGAAAGGAGAGATCTGAGCACCCTATCTGTCCCTGGAGGAGTGGTTTCAGCCCAGAAATTAGTAGTTTATTGGCCATTTTGGGCTAATTTCTATCTCTTTCATTTCCCTGCTAAAAAACCCACATTTACACGGTTTTGCGAGTCGGGCAGCGCCAGTTAGCTAGGGTATAACTATTCCCGGCTCCACAAAGTCTACTCTTCAATTTTTCTCTTGGAACTAGACAAACTTTCAACTTAAGCACTCAAACCATTCACTTCTCAGCCCAGCACTTGCTCAAAACTCATAGCAAGCACAAATAAACCTTAGCACTAAACCACCCTATACTGTAGAGAAGGACAAGGCTCTCTATTCAACCTTACCAGCCAATCAGTAAAACAGTTCACTGTACATATCCAGGCATGCCCAAAGGACAGTTTCAGGTGTACTCTCTGGGCCAACTGGTGAATCTGGGCATTTTAAGGCAATGTTAGAACTGCCTCATGTACACAGACAACCCTCTCCTCCTACCACCAAACACTAATACATGTGAGGGATGCAATTATACAGCCAAACTGGAGGCTAAGCTCTCTCAATGCAAGACTGGGCCAGGCAGTCAAGAGGAGAAAGGAATTACTTGCATCACACCACCAGTCTCACATAGACCTATGAGACCAGCACTGGCAAAAACACACATAAATACATGAAAACATACTCGGAGGCTCTAAATAAAAATCTGCAAAAGCAACAGAGACCTCCAAAGCGGACATACAAGCAACCTCCACCCCCCAACACAAACCATGAAACACATACTTCACAAAACCAGTGTGTGCCACGCAATCACAGCCCTTAAGGCAAAATAACATACCCAACACACTAGTAATAGGTGATTCTTTAGTCAAGCACACTGACATCCCACTCACTAGGCTGAACAGGGAGAAAGTTACTGTTAGCTGCCTGTCAGGTGCCAGGATCCACCACATAACACAAGTACTTAGGTCACTTCAGAACAAGTATAAATATGACTGTCATTGTCCATGTTGGTGTGAATGACCTGAGCCGTACCTCCTTAGTCTACTTGAAAAGAGAAATGGAAGAGCTCTCTGATCACGAGCTCAGGATCATATGACCCTGACCCTGAGTAGCATTCTGCCCTCACCAAGAATGATACCATGGTATAAAGAAAAAAATATCAATTTCAACAATTGGCTAAGCTTCTGGTGTCATTCAAAGGGGATCCAGTGTCTGTCAGCCTGGGATGATATGTTCGACAAGCCACGCTGCTTCGCTAGAGATGGATTGCACCTGTCACCCTTAGGCTTTCGAATACTGGCCAAGGCTCTTGCCACCCCCATAGTACCTTTTTAGGCAAGGCTCAAAAGACAAACCCACTGACATAAATAGCACAAGTAACAAAAAACTGAGAGTAATGCTACTCAATACCAGAAGTCTAAACCTCAAAATGCATGCACTCGAGACACTCCTCAGTATGGAGAAAACTGATATATGTGCAGTAACAGAAACCTGGTTTAAGGCTCCAGAGAGCACCCCAGCACTACCAGGCTACAACTCATACCATACATTTTGGCCACAAAACCTGGACCGAAATGCAAAAGGCAGGTTGTATCCATATTCATCAAGGATACCCACACCTCTAGGTTAGTGGCACGGCACAATGCTTCAGAGATCATCCACGTGCAACTAACAATGGGCAGAACTGCAATTCAAATTGTAGCTTGCTACAGATCACCCACCATGTCTCAGGACCCCCATTCCACATTTCTGGAAACACTGGGAAACATAAAGGTCCTACCAAACACCCTGATATTGGGTGATTTCAATTACCCAAACATTAACTGGGAGAACTACTCAAGTACTAACTCCCTTGCCCAACATTTCCTAGAATTTATAAACTCAAATGCCCTGGATCAACTTGTCAACACCCCCACCAGAGGTGACAACATATTGGACATGGTCATCACCAACATGGGCGACCGGTGTTCCACACCAGAGGTAAACCCATCACTGGTTAGATCTGACCATAAACTAATCACTCTGGATATCAACATTCCGCCCCCACCACCGGTCAAAGAAACCTCTGTGAAAAACTTTTCAAAAGCAAACTTCACGTTACTTAAGACCAAGGTGGAAAGTTTCAAAGCTCCCATACTAAAGGATAACGCTGCCCAAGCTGCAAAATCCTTTACTAATGCACTCTACGGGCACCTACAAGAATGCATGGATCGGGCTATCCCAAGTAAAACCAAGACTCACTCCTCCAAGAAAAGGAAACCAGTCTGGTGGATCCCTGCCATAAACAAGCTATACAATAGAAGGAGGAAACTAGTACAGAAAGGAGTAAAATCCTCATCGGTCTTGCCGTAGGCTGTTTGGCTTTCGCTGCTGTACGGGCTACATTCCACCCCTTCACTACATCCATTGACCTTCCCCTATAAGAGATTCTACAGCGAGACTCTGCTAGAATGCCTCAAAGAGCTTCACACAGATAGCCCCTCTCAAGATATATAAAGTCTGCCCTGGCTACATTCCACCCCTTCACTACATCCATTGAAACCTTCCCCTATAAGAGATTCTACAGCGAGACTCTGCTAGAACCCTCAAACAGCTTCAAACAGATAGCCCCTCTCAGGATATATAAAGTCTGTATGGGCTACATTCCACTCCTTCACTACATCCAAAACCAGTGTCAAAATTCTAAGCAAAATTAAACCCAAAGAACTTAAAGGATGTCTTAGGGAATAACCCTACAGGCTCAACCTATACTCCTTAGTGCCTTCAGGTCCAAAATCACAAGTACTTAGGTCACTTCAGAACAAGTACAAATATGACTGTCATTGTCCATGTTGGTGTGAATGACCTGAGCCATACCTCCTTAGACTACTGGAAAAGAGAAATGGAAGAGCTCTCTGGTCATGAGCTCAGGATCATATGACCCTGACCCTGAGTAGCATTCTGCCCTCACCAAGAATGATACCATGGTATAAAGAAAAAAATATCAATTTCAACAATTGGTTAAGCTTCTGGTGTCATTCAAAGGGGATCAAGTGTCTGTCAGCCTGGGATGGTATGTTCGACAAGCCACGCTGCTTCGCTAGAGATGGATTGCACCTGTCACCCTTAGGCTTTCGAATACTGGCCAAGGCTCTTGCCACCCCCATAGTACCTTTTTAGGCAAGGCTCAAAAGACAAACCCACCGACATAAATAGCACAAGTAACAAAAAACTGAGAGTAATGCTACTCAATACCAGAAGTCTAAACCTCAAAATGCATGCACTCGAGACACTCCTCAGTATGGAGAAAACTGATATATGTGCAGTAACAGAAACCTAGTTTAAGGCTCCAGAGAGCACCCCAGCTCTACCAGGCTACAACTCATACCATACATTTTGGCCACAAAACCTGGACCGAAATGCAAAAGGCGGGTTGTATCCATATTCATCAATGATACCCACACCTCTAGGTTAGTGGCATGGCACAATTCTTCAGAGATCATCCACGTGCAACTAACAACGGGCAGAACTGCAATTCAAATTAAAGCTTGCTACAGATCACCCACCATGTCTCAGGACCCCCATTCCACATTTCTGGAAACACTGGGAAACAAAAAGGTCCTACCAAACACCCTGATATTGGGTGATGTCAATTACCCAAACATTAACTGGGAGAACTACTCAAGTACTAACTCCCTTGCCCAACATTTCCTAGAATTTATAAACTCAAATGCCCTGGATCAACTTGTCAACACCCCCACCAGAGGTGACAACATATTGGACCTGGTCATCACCAACATGGGTGACCGGTGTTCCACACCGGAGGTAAACCCATCACTGGTTAGATCTGACCATAAACTAATCACTCTGGATATCAACATTCCGCCCCCACCACGGTCAAAGAAACCTCTGTGAAAAACTTTTCAAAAGCAAACTTCACATTACTTAAGACCAAGGAGGAAAGTTTCAAAGCTCCCATGCTAAAGGATAACGCTGCCCAAGCTGCAAAATCCTTTACTAATGCACTCTACGGGCACCTACAAGAATGCATGGCTCGGGCTATCCCAAGTAAAACCAAGACTCACTCCTCCAAGAAAAGGAAACCAGTCTGGTGGATCCCTGCCATAAACAAGCTATACAATAGAAGGAGGAAACTAGTACAGAAAGGAGTAAAATCCTCATCGGTCTTGCCGTAGGCTGTTTGGCTTTCGCTGCTGTACGGGCTACATTCCACCCCTTCACTACATCCATTGACCTTCCCCTATAAGAGATTCTACAGCGGGACTCTGCTAGAATGCCTCAAAGAGCTTCACACAGATAGCCCCTCTCAAGATATATAAAGTCTGCACTGGCTACATTCCACCCCTTCACTACATCCATTGAAACCTTCCCCTATAAGAGATTCTACAGTGAGACTCTGCTAGAACCCCTCAAAGAGCTTCAAACAGATAGCCCCTCTCAAGATATATAAAGTCTGAACAGGCTACATTCCACCCCTTCACTACATCCATTGAAACCTTCCCCTATAAGAGATTCTACAGTGAGACTCTGCTAGAACCCCTCAAAGAGCTTCAAACAGATAGCCCCTCGCAGGATATATAAAGTCTGTACGGGCTGCATTCCACCCCTTCACTACATCGATTGAAACCTTCCCCTATAAGAGATTCTACAGCGAGACTCTGCTAGAATCCCTCAAAGAGCTTCAAACAGATAGCCCCTCTCAAGATATATAAAGTCTGTACGGGCTGCATTCCACCCCTTCACTACATCCATTGAAACATTCCCCTATAAGAGATTCTACAGCGAGACTCTGCTAGAACCCCTCAAAGAGCTTCAAACAGATTGCCCCTCTCAAGATATATAAAGTGTATGTATTGTCATCAGTTAAATTAATTACTTCCTGTGCTCACTACCATAGCGCCCAAACTTTTCCTGCACTAGCCAAGCAGCCCACTGAGCTCTTTTTTCGGCTTGGCCCTTTACTCTCTTACCCTCTAAGCTATATGACACATACTTTTTGTACCACTAGGTGGCACTGTTCCTCCATTTTCCTATGTCTACCATCTTTCCTATTCCTACTCTCTCCTGAGCTACCCCTACTCTCTCTACTTACTTACCCCTCTGGCCTGCTCTACCCTGTGCTTTGCTCTACTGCCTTTCTCCCCTCACACTCTCCAGCCCAGACCTACCTCTGCTGGTTCAGTATTTCACAGAGTTTCTGCCAGCCACCTTCTCTCCAGCTCTTCCCACTCCATTTGCACTGCGGGCTCACTCCTCTCCCCTACCCCCAATTTTCACCCACCCCCAGAGCAGTTACCTTTATTCTTCTCTTTCCCCTCCCTCTTATCCACACTACCCAATACCTATCCACCTCACAATACCTCCCACTAATTGCCTCCACACCTATACTCTTCCACTTATACTCCACCCATCTCCCATTCCCTTCTCCACTCTCACTTAACTCCTACTGTGCCGCCTTCTCCTTATAAAAAACCCTCTCTTCCACAGCCTTCTCTCCTCTACAAATCCACACATATCTCTCTCTCTCTCCTCTTTGACATGGTCTCCATAAATCACCACACCCTCCATGTCCATTGTCTCTTTTCTCTTTTCCTAATTCCCTTATTCTAAGCTAGCTCATATTCCTCCTCCACTTGCCCAATATTACCTACAAAAGTAACCTCCACACTAATCCCACCTCATCCTCACTCTTACCCTCATTTCCACTCTATCTCCTCCTTTCTCATTCAGCACAACCCAATGCACCTATTCCACCCTAAAATCTTCCTCCTCCCCCGCAAAGCTAACATATTGTCACCTAATCTAATCTCAGCTCTCCCTAAACACATACACAGCAAACCAAAATGGCTAAAGGATTTTGCCTATAACAACATAATCCTTGCCGGAGATATCCATCCCAACCCTGGTCCTACACACTGTAAATCCAACACCAACCCCTCAACTTCTCCCTCCCATATTAATAACCTAAAGATCTTCACCATCAATGCACAGAGTCTTAATAACAAAACCCACCAATTCCACACTTGGCTAAGCCACAACCAACCTTACATCCTAGCTATATCCGAAACATGGCTTAAACACTTCATCCCCGACTCAGAAATCCTGCCCCCAGGATTTAATATTCTCAGAAATGGCATCCTAGTTAAAAAAGGTGGTGGCACTGACTCAGTCTACTCTAACCTCCTCAACTTAATTCCCCTCCAAATTCCAATCCAACAATTCCAAAACACTGAACTAACTGCTGGACTACTAAAGCTAAACAAGCACAAAAATATATGCTTAATTGCCCTTTATATCTCACCTGGTAACAATTGCTCAACTCTCGAAGAAATTCTCCTATGGGCATCCATCAAAATTAACTATGAAACATATCTTGGGAGACATTAATATTGACTGGAATAAAATCATCAGCCCCTCACCATCCCTATCCATCAATCTCTACAACTTTACCCAATTAATCCACACTACCACTCGACCAAATACAACAAACCCCCCTGGAACCATTTTAGATTGGATCCTAGTCTCAAATCCTAACAAAATAACTAACTCTGGCACAATTTCTGATACCATTAGTGACCACCTCCCAGCCTTCATCCATCACTCCACTAACTCTTCCCCATACCAGCGTCAATACATTCACACTTGTAACCTCACTAACTTTAACCCTACAACTTTCTCAAACATATTCAAACAAATGAACTGGCAATCTCTAAATACCCTTCCCCTTGACAAAGCCTTAGACTACTTCAACTCTATCTTCCTTGACACCCTAAACTCCCTAGCCCCTCTAAGATATAGAAGAATAAAAACTAACACAGCTCCATGGCTATCCAAACAAACAAAAAAAGTCATGCACCAAAGGGACAAACTTTGGAAGCTCTACCAAAATAATAAACTGCCCAATACCCTGTTTCAATATAAACAGCTCTGTAACCTTGCAAAACAGCTAATAACCAAGGACAAAAAATCCTACTATATCACATTCCAGTCCAATAACAATAAAAACTCAAAGCAATTCTGGAACTCAATAAAATTGCTCCTCCATCCAGGCTCAAAGAATAATCCCTGTCCTGACCCAAGTAAATCCAATCTGGAACTAGGCTCTGAATTCAATTCATTTTTCATCAAATCCATCTCTGCCATTACCAAATCCTTTCCTAACAATAACCCAACTGCCCATCACACTTCCCCCTCGAACCCATCTTACAACCTTCCTTGACTGTTTGAGCTCAATCCCATCCACTAACTTGATAAAAAACTCCTATCCAAACTCAAACCATGTACTAACGCTCCTGACAATATTCCCCCCTCCTACCTAAATGATGCTGCTGATGGTATTGCTCTCCCAATTAGCATCATTATAAACAGATCCATAAATGAATCCTACGTCCCCAAACTTTGGCACACAGCTTATATTATCCCTCTACATAAAGGTGGCAAAAATACCAATGTCTCTAATTTCCGCCCTTTTGCCCTGCACTCTCCACTCTCCAAAATCCTTGACAAGTGCATCCACCACCAGCTTATGCCATTCCTAACCCAAAACAGTCTCCTCACACCCACTCAGCATGGCTTCTGCCCAGCCCACAGCACCATTACCGCTCTTCTCTCCTTCCTTGAAACTGTCAATCAAGCCCGAAATTCAGGACACCTAGTTTCTACTGTACTATTGGATCTGTCTAAGGCATTTGACACCATTTCCCACAAGCACTTACTCTCCCATCTCTCTAACCCTCACCTCTCACCAAAAACATTATCCTGGTTCTCCAGCTATCTATCTGACAGATCTCAGGCAGTCAAATGGAAGTACTCCATCTCTTCTTTCTTGCCTACCCAAACTGGTGTTCCACAGGGATCCATCCTTGGGCCCATGCTTTTCAACATTTTCATCAATAACTTTCACACTGCTATTCCAGACACAAATTAATCTGCTCTGCTACTAACCTCTCTGAACTGCTGACAAAAACCCAAACTGCATTCTCCGCATTAGAAAACTGAATGCACCATAACCACCTCTCTCTCAATGCAAATACATCTAAAATCCTACTATTCCCCCCTCTAAGATCTTCTCATTCAACAAAAATGAATTCAAAGTCCTTAGCCAAACTAACTCACCCATAGAAGTGGTGCTTTCTGCAAAACTCCTAGGCATAACTCTAGAGGAACACCTCAAGTTCGACACACATATACAACAATACAACAAAATATTTAAAAAAAACACCAAAAGCTAGGTATGTTGTATAGGAACAATTGCTTTCTCTCTCACTCCACTAGACATACTCTGGCCACTACATATCTTCTCCCTCCCTTATTATACGGTGCTCCTCTCCTAACCAACCTGTCCACCTCTACAACCTCCAAACTAGAAAACTGCTACAATAAAATCTCTAAATTTGCCACAAATTCTAAAAATTCCACCCATCACTGCTTCACCCTTATATCATTACATTGGCTCGAACTTTCAAACTACCTTGACTACCTGCAACTATCCACAGTGCATAGATTTGTATTTCATCCTACAAAATGCCCTGCTCTAGCTAATATCCTTCCCCCTTATATTCCTAATAGAACACTCAGATCAGAGCACCAGAATCTAATTGCTGTCCACAAACCTAAACGTCCTGCTGGCCAGCTTCTCCTCTCATATGCTCTAGGCAAAAAAATGGAATGGCCTCCCCACCTCACTAAGAATCACATCTAACTCTGACAACTTCAAAACCAAACTTTTCAAACACCTGTCCACTAAATGGAAATGCACCTGCCTCCACCCTACTTAATTTCCTTTCTAAGTCTATACTCTAGGGGTCCCTTCTTCTCATACTTCATCTCTTTACAATCTCCCATAGTCATATACCTATGACCCTACACAAGCTCCCTATAACTCCATTAACTTTACTCTCTCTAACCTACTAACAATTACTACAGCTATGCTCACGACTCAACTTTGTAAATAATGTGAATAGTTTTCTACTTCAAAAATGTGCATGTTAAGCAAGCATATCCAGAATTCCTCTCTTTATATATGTAACTGACTTCCACACTCAATACTTCAGTGCCATTGCTCAAAGGAAACTGTTAACCCTTAACCTCTCTCTCTATGAATTCTGCTAGCTATGCTTGTGAATATTCTTACTTTTTAACTCACTTTACAATTTTATCTTGTATACTCCTGTATTTTATCGTAACTGAATTTGTACAATGCTTTCTTGGAGCTTTTCTCCCCGGGCCTCCACTGAAAACGGGTCATGTTGGCCCAGTGGACTTCCCTGGTATCCAAACTGGAAATAAATAAATAAATAAATAAATAAATAAATAAATAAATAAATAAAATTCCAAGAAGGGAAGACATCCCTGATCAGTATCAGCAAGAAACTACAATTCCTCATAAAATCATCCAAGGCTAGCATCGAAAGGAAAATTGCCAAGGACTCCAAAGATAACCACAAGGCATTATTTAGCTATGTCAAGAATCTAAGTGGCAATTCTCAGATCTGCTCGTAGTTAGTGAAGAAAGGCACAAAATACACTGAACCGACCAATATCACCAACATCCTGGCAGACAGGTTCATTGCAAACTTCACCCCGCTCACACCCCCAAAAAGGGCCCATAACCATAGTAGAAGAATGTAGTGCCCCTGAAATCACAGACACTCAGGTTAAAAAAGCCCTCTCCAAAGCCAAAAACACAGCATCAATGGGACCGGATGGTGTCCCAGGCTGCATCCTATATGAGCTCAATGACGAACTAACCCCTCACCTAAACACATTGTTTAAACTCAGCCTCTCCACAGGCTACATGCCCATAGAGTGGCGCACAGCAATGGTTACTCCACTCCACAAAGGTGGAGCCACAACAGACCCTGGGAGCTATTGCCCTATAAGCCTGACTAGCTTGGTTTGCAAGGCTATGGAGTGCATCATCATGGATCTCATTAACAGAGACATCGGGAACCTCCAAACACTGGACCCTACCCAGTTTGGTTTTGTTAAGGGCAGATCATGCCTCCTAAGACAGTTACCAAGGCTATAGATGAGGGAAAGGTGGCCCTGACAGCTTACCTAGACTTCCCAAAGGCCTTCAACACTATTCCCCATTCTGGTATTGTAGACAAGCTCACCAGCCTAAACATAAACCCCTACATCATGAGATGGGTTGCCAACTGGCTCATGGACAGAACCCACATGGTAAGAGTTGTGGGAGGTAGGTCTGACTCTAAACCGGTGACAAGTGGCATTCCTCAGGGATCAGCCCTAGGACCCCTCCTGTTCAGCATATACTTCTCAGCGGTACAGGCAAGCACAGGAGGACTATGGCTGACCAAGTTCACAGACAACTGCAAACTAGGGGCTACAATTGACTCTCCATCTGACACAGACATCCTCCAAAAGGGTCTCACTGAGACAGATACCTGGTGTCAAAACCATGAGCTCAAGCAAATGCCAAAATGTACATAGTCATCCCCTTTGGAAAAAAACAAAGTACCCACCAACTACCACATAGGTGGTAGCCCCTTAAATATGGAAGGCGTAATAAGGGATCTGGGGACCCAAATAGATAGTAATCTCTCCTTTGATAATCACATTGGCAAAGTGGTTAGAAAATCCTTCTATGTGGCCCACCTAATCACAAAAGGGTTTGCATCCAGATCAAAAGAGGTCATTGTGCTCCTCTACGCATCAGTCATCAGACCCATCATATAGTACAACGCCCCATTTGAGATGTACCTTACAAGACACATGCAACAGCTGGAAAGACCACAGAATTACCTCACCAAGAGGATCACTGGCCTCAAACAGATGCCCTATGCAGCTCGACTGAAGAAACTCCAGCTGTACTTGGTTACATACCGCCTACTCAGAGGTGATCTCTGCCTAACATATAAGGCCATGTCCAATCCAGAATTGATGGACATGCTCCACCTAAAGATAAACATATCCACTTGAACCACATGCTCTAGGGATCTAAACCTCACCACAACAATAAATAGGATGTGCTGGAGAGATAGATTCCTTACACAGAGACTTCCCATGCTCTGGAACAAGACTCCAGTCTACATTAGGCAGAGCTCCTCGCTAATACTCTTCAAGAGAATTCTTGACGAGTGGATGGGAAACAGAAAGTTTATCCCAGGGATCACTTCAAAGGTTCTGCTGATCAGAAGCACAGGGAACTAATCTAAGGGGGTGGCAAAAGCCAACACATTCTGGCTAGGCTTATAAATGCCTTTGGGCAGATAGCCTAATACCTACCTGTGAACCTATGAACCTAAATAACATTGAGTGAGTATTAGGTGTACTGAAAAAAAAATAGAGTCAAGATATCTTAATACATGTGGTGGTGGGGGGAGTTCACTGCAGTACACACTAGCCAATGTTGTACAAATTGTCACTGTGTATGGCATGGCACACAATATGATTACATCCAAATTCAGTGGTCTGCTAACCCTAGGTATCAGGGATCTATTCCAAAAAACACAGATTTCTGAAAAGGAACAAACAGATACTTTATAAGATACTTAAGAGAAAGAGGACAAGTAACAACTAGGTACTGGTGATGAAGGCTGTGGTCACATATGCTGTCTCAGGCACACTGGCAACAATTGGCAACTCCCCTATGCTTTTGGATACTGGCAAAGGCCCTTGCCTCCTCCATAACGCTTTTTTAAGGCAATGTCAAAACAACACATTTTCCAACATAAAATCCAATCCAAGTATTCTCAGGGTTATGCAGCTTAATGCTAGGAGATTAAACTGCACTCCTCACCTTGAATGTGATGTCATGGGAGATTTCAACCATCCTTACATAGACTAGGGGACATACACGAGCAAAAACAAACTTGCCCAGAGGTTCCTGGACTTTGTTAAGACAAATGCTCTGGAACAGATAGTCTGTAACCCCACTAGCGGCTCTAATGTTCTGGGCATAGTACTCACCAAATGGAGGATCACTGTACTTCCCCATGCATGATAACCTCTCTGGTTAGGTCAGAACACAAATCAGTCTTGTTTGAAATAACTACTGGAACTGACACCCTCAGGAATAAAATTATAAAAAAAACTTCACCACAGCTAACTACAGCTTACTAATTGATGGCATAAAAAGCTTCATACCACCCAGAATTGCAGACACCAATGATCACTGTACAGAAATGTATGCAAATGCCCTGCAAAAACACTTAAGCAACTGTATAAACTCTGCTGTACCAGAACAGATCAAAACCAAGTCTTTCCATAAAAACAAGCCACCGTGGGGGACTTCAAGTTTAAACAGATTGTATAACAAAAGGAAAAATCTGTTGTCCAAAAGCAAGAGGGATATCGCTCTGCAGAGGAAAAGTTCCCTTCTATGTATAAATAGGAAAATCAGAAATCTTGTAAAGTTTTCTAAAGCAAATTATGAAACTAAAATCACATCCATAGTCAAGGATAATCATAAGGTATTCTTTAACTACATCTGAAATCTAAAAGGGAATACCTAGCTGTGTGCAAACTGGTTGTAGATGGGATCACTCATACTACACAGGAATATATCACTAACCTGCTATCTAATAGATTCAGTGCAAACTTCACCCCTCTTTTTCACCACCTAACATAGCCCAAGGCATACCTGACATCAGCCCTCTGCCTAGTATCTCTAGGGAACAGGTCATCTCTATGCTCATCAAGGCCAAAAACACTCCATCATCTGGACCAGATAATATACCAGGTTGTTTACTAAACAATCTAAAACATGACTTACTGGACCCACTTTGCATTCTCTTTAACAATAGCTTGAGAACTGGCTATGCTCCTGCAGAATTGAGAACAGCAACAGTAATCCCCCTGCCCAAAGGGGAGGACATCAACTGACCTTGGGACCTACAGAACCATAAGTCTAACCAGCCTCATCTGCAAGGCCATGAAAAGAATTATCATGGATCTTATCAACAAGGACATAGGCCATCTCCAAACCCTTGACCCAACCCAGTTTGGCTTCATTAAGGGTATCTCATGCTTATTAAAACTGGTAGAATTCTTTGAGAATCTCACCAAAGTCATGGATGAAGGTAAGATGGTGCACACCTCCTATCTCAACCTTGCCAAGGCTTTCAACACAAATCCCCACTCTGGCATTTTTGAGAAACTCTCACAGATAGGGATTAACCCTTATATTACTAGATGGGTAGCAAATTGGCTCACTGACAGAACAGACTCCACCTCCACCAGTAGACCTGTCACCAGTGGAGTATCATAGGGGTCTGTACTGGGCCCCTTACTGTTTGTCATCTGTTTCTCAGAAGACCAGGCCGAAGTAGACAGCCATTGGCTCACCAAGTTCACTGACAATTGCAAACTGGGAGCAATCATTGAGTCCCTCAATGATGTCAATGTATTACAAAAGGGCTAACACAAACAAATGATTGGTGCCAAAGCCACGGTCTAAAACTAAATGAAAAAATGCATTATTATTCCCTTTGGCAAAATGCAATTCCCTACAAATTACAATATTGACAGCACCCTCCTGAGTTCCAACCTACTGGTGTGAGACTTGGGAACACAGGTTGATAGCAAAATCTAAACTTTAACCACCAAGTTTCCACAGTGGTAAGGAAAGCCTTCTATCTAGTGCACCTCATAATCAAGGGCAAAGCATCCAGGTCAAGGAATATTTTAACTCCACTGTACTCGACCCTCATCAGACCAATAATAGAGTATAAAACACCCACATGTACCTCACCAAACACCTGTGGCTGCTGGACAGACCTCAGAGGTTTCTCACAAAGAAAATACAGGGACTCCAAACCATTACCTATGTGAACAGGCTGAAAGCCCTGTCACTTACTCTATGTCTTATAGGTTGCTGACAGGTGACTTGTGCCTGGCATATAGGGCAATCTCCAACCCTGCCCTCATGGAAATGCTGCACATCTGCAAGTTAAATAGTCACTCACTGCAGGGATCTAAGCCAAGCTTGTGACACTAACTGATCATGCTGGGGAGACAGTATGTCTCCCAGAGACTGCTGCTTCTCTTGATTTTGAATAGACTCCCTATTCAAGCAAAACAGAGCTCCTCACTGATCCTATTCAAATGCAACCTAGATAATTGGATGGAAGACTGCAAATTCTCCCCTAGTGTGGCACCATTGTCCCTTGTGGACAGGGGTAGTTGGTGTTGATCACAAACCTGCTTTGTTCATAAATTTGTTCTGCCAGCTACCAAAAAAAATAATGAATGGGGATATTTGGGATTAACATGGCTAGGCTTGTAAAGGCTCTAGGGCCGTTAGCCTAGTAACCTTATGAACCAATTAACCTATGAACTGTGATACTTGACATACCATAGTCTTGTACAAAGATTAACATTTGATGTTTACCATTTCAGAACTGTACAGCTACACAACACCCGATAGGCACATCAACTCATATGTGAACTGTATGTTGGTAACACCAAACTTTCAATACAGTTATAAAATGTGTTTCATGCTATATCAGCTACTCACCAAAATGCTAGCTTTATTTTCAGTATTATTGATTTCAAAGCCTAAGTATGAATGATAGGAAAGTATTTTAGACAAAATGTGCATCATAAATTAGAGGAATTGCATGCCCCTGTATTGAATGAAAGCTTTTAACTAGATTTTATAGAATGCCCCATAAAAGGATTAACTATTAGATGGTATAAGTAGCAAAAACTTTTGAAGAATTAATACTTTTTTATGTTAATGTTGACTTTACTCTCCATAAGAAAGATATTTATATTATTTTAAAATATGTATGTATTAGAATTTACTATCTCTGGTTATTGTTTTTAATTATGAAGGCTGTTGTACAGAGCAATTTTAATAATTCATGCACTATTTAAAAAATAAACAAAAACTTAATTATTCTTGTTTATATAATTTAATTATAAAATCATAAAGAATTGTGTTTTAAAATGGGTAAACAATTCAATTTAATTAAAATCATACAATGCTTATCATCATCATCATTATCAGACCCCATTTTTCTACATGGTGTCAGGGTATCATGGTAACTGTCACCAACTATCTCAATTCAGTGCCACACTCCTGCCTTCTTCAACACTCATGCCTGACTGTCGAAGATCTTCTTTCACAGAATCCATCTGCCTCTTTGCTGGACATCCTCACTTCCTCTTACCTTCTTCCTGTCTGTCCTCTTCACCAGATTGTCTTCTGCTTTTCTATACATGTGCCCAAATCACCGTAATTTGTTCTCTTTGATCTTTTCTGCAATTGGAGCTACTTTGGCTTCTGCTCTTATGTCCTCATTTCTTCATCTGTCCCACAGTGTGCATCCTGCCACCTTTCCCAGGCACTTCATTTACATCACCTCTAGCTTCTTCAACTGTTCTGCCTTTACTGCCCAGGTTTCTGTACCATACAGTAGTACTGGTTGCAGCACTTCTTGTACACCTTACTTTCAGCTTCTTTGGCATTCTTCTGTCATAGACTACACCTGATACTCTATGCCAGTTGGCTGCAGCCCCTGTGATTCTAGCTTTGACTTCTTCATTCAGACTACCCTTCTCCTCAACTACCCCTCCCAGATACTTGAAGCTGTTTACCTGTTCCACTATATTCCCCTCTATCTCTATTCTCAGCTTCTTCTGATTTCCCCAATTTCTGCCATTACCACCATCTTATCTGTGCTTAGTTTCATTGCATGTGCCTTCAGATTTACATTCCATTCCCCTATCCTTTATTGAAGTTCTAGCTCAGAGTCTGCCTGTACTGCCATATTGTCTGCATACAGCAGCTTTGTTGATCCTTCTCCTCTAACCTGTTTGCTAATGTAGTCCATCACCAGTATGGACAGCAGTGGGCTCAGAGCTGAACTCTGATGTACACCCACTCCCACTGGGAACCCCTTTGTGAGGGCAAACACTGTTTGTACTTGAGTCATTGGATCCTTGTACACAGCCTGCCCTAATTCTACCAATGTTTCTGGGACTTCAAATCACTGCAGTACTGCCCAGATCAGGTTTCTTGGGAACTTGTCATATGCTTTCTCCAAGTCTAGGAATGCCCAGTTGGGTTCTTTCATCTCTAGCTTCTACTCAAGTATCTGTCTCAATGCAACCCTCTCCAGAACTTTCATTCAATGTGATAGGAGTTTGATGCCTTTGTACTGCCCACAGTTGTGGATGTCCCCTTTGTTCTTGTACACTGGCATGAGTATGATTATTCTCCAGTCATCTGGGATATACCTTTCTCTCCACACTGCTATTAGTACCCTAAAGAGCCATTTCTCCCCTATCACACCCAGCATTTTTATCATATCTGCTGTGACCTCATCTGAGCCTGCTGCTTTGCCTGACTTCTTCCTTACTGCTGTTAGGTGGGCTCATCTTAGGCTGGGGCAGTATTCTTCATTCAGAAGCTGCTGAAAATACTCCTTCCATCTGCCTTTGATGTCCTCTGGACTGGTGAGCAGGTTGTTGCTGGCATCCCTTATGAAGGTTGCCTATCTTTGCCTTGCAACCTGATATAGTTTCTTTGTGCCAGACAATGGTATAGTGCCTTAGCTTCTTTGTTAGTCCTAGTTTTCTCCACACTCCTTCTTGATGACTTCCTGGACTTCTGCATTCCACCACCAGCTTTATATCTTTTCTGTAGTCCTAACACATGCTGTTTTTAGGCACTGCATTCTTCAACTCAACCTATTTTCTATTTCCTCAACTCCATTTACTCCTCTTCTTGCCTTGAGTAATTCATTGAACTCTCTCTGTTGACCTTAGCTGCCAGAAAGAAGTCCTGTTCTGTCCCAATATGTGCATTCAGTTCAGGTCTGACTGCCATACTGATCCTAGTGCCACATTTTGCCCCAAGGGGCTAGCCCTGCCACAGCATGCAGTCTGATCCGTGTTCACCTATCTTAAGGATACTGTGCACAAACTCTTCCCCTATAGGGCACCATGTAGAGTTTGCTCACAGCTTAATTCATTGAGATGGAAACACTCAGCATGTTTTTCAGACATGGGAGAAACCCATGGAGACACAGGTAGAACATGCAAACTCCAAACAGGCATTGGTCAAAGGTCAGGATCAGACCTCATACCTTGCCCATGGGAGGCAAAGATATTAACCACTAAGCCATCTGGTCACTCTCTTAAGCATACAATGGTTAAGAAATATATTTATATGGAACAAAGTGCATTGTTGTTTAGACTGCACTGAAGAAGGCTGGCAATCAAAACTTGGTTTGCTGTTGTTTTTCTGATTCACAGTGGAATTATTTGTAACAATTGTTTTGTGATATAGTCTTTTGCTAGTCTCTCTCTCTCTCTCTCTCTCTCTCTCTATATATATATATATATATATATATATATATATATATGTATAAATTTGTATATTGTAAAGTATTCAAATGCCACATTTTCTTGTTTACCATTTAATAGTGTACAGAAGTAGCTTCAAATACTTTGGCCCAGATTCAGTAAACTTCGCAAAAGCTATTTACGGACAGCACAGCACACTGAAGGAAGACTTCAGTGCACCAATTACAGACCTGATTTCAGAAAGCACTCTGAAAGCACTCTGACTACTTAGCTATACAGTGTAGGATAATTACAGATTCTGCATATGCCCATCTGATTCTAAAACACATCGTGCACACCCAATGCAACTTAAATGTGACAAACTGCAATGCCGAATCTGTTTCTGAAATCATCGGCATTTGCTATATGGACCTCAAACAAAAGAAGATACTACTATGGATTCTACCAAATTCTGTAACAATACTGAAAAAAAGAGCATAAAAATGCAACCTGCAGTTAATGAACTTGCACTGCTACAAGCCATAAATGCCTATGTGGTTGTGTAATCTAGAAGGCAAGCAGCTTTAGTCAAAGCAAGGCTGCAACTAAACCAGTTGCCAGAGCAGCAAATAATCAACAGGTACTGGCTACATAGACATTAGGTGCAGGCTGTCTGCAACATGTTTGCCCCACACACATGTCTGTGTGTACCCTGTGAGATAACCCCATCCCCCTTGAAACCAAAGTGTGTCTCATCCTGGGTGTACTTACATCGAGGACATTCCAGAGACACATGGGGGATTCTGTGGGAGTGTCACTTACAGCTGATAGCCATACTCTGGCAAAATTCCTGGCAGCAATGTGGATGACTACATCTACTTTCGACCACCACCCCCATTGAGCAGAGAACAGTATGCACAAGTTTTATAGTTTTGCAAACCTCCATATGCTCAGTGCAATAGACTGCACACACATTCCCATCAAGACACCAGTATAACCTGAAGCAAACTGCTACATAAACAGAAAGGCTATCCTTGAACTGCCAGGTTGTGTGAGCAGCAAATGGCAGCATAATAAATATCATGGAAATACACCCAGGAAGTGTTCATAATGCTGCCATATGGAGGTAAAGTAGACTGAGGGCTGCATTCCAGCTAGGTGAAATACCTGATGGACTACTAAGTAAGTACAGGAACATAGCCAGGATGTAAGTTAGGGATACCCCTCCCAATAATATCCATGAAAAACAAATGTGTTTTTATTCCCCACAACATGTGACTGTAGTTATCCACTGGAGCCGTGGCTAAAGACACCATATCCTGAACCATCTAACTCTGCAGAGGAGGCCTAAAAAAGAGCACACACAACAACCAGAAATGCCAGAGACCATGTGTTTGGTGTACAGAAAGCTAGGTTCAGATGTCTGGACACATCTGTGGATGCACTGCAGCACACACCTGAGAAGGCAGCACAGATGATAGCAGTGTGCCATGCTGCACAACATGTTAACTAGAGCACATGGCAGTCTTCCAGCAGCAAGCATAGCTGAACTACCCCAAGAACCACAATAGTTTGAAGAGGACATCCCACAGGTATCAGAAAAGGAACAGAAGGATGTAGGGGGCAGAAGTCACAGGTGTAGGTACGATATGACCACAAGTGCAAGCCCAGGCAACATATCACCATCTGACCCACAACTCATGACAAGCCACATTTGCATGAGTACACAGATTAAATGTTGATGTTCATATATTGTACCACCACAGCAGTACAGATTGCATCTAATGCCCACTAGCCACTAGATATGCACACTTAGCATCAGACATGGCACCATAATCATAATATATGAAATTATGAACATATACAAATCTGTCACAACATGGATCATCAAATCAGGGCACAGCTGACATGGGTATGCATACACACTTAGACTGTTGTATCAGTGTATGGAAAACAATAAGGGACACACATCAGTGCAACATGTTCTTATCTCTACAATATAACATAGATAATGCAGAACTTTTAATTTTTCCAGAAAATGTTATCACAGTAAGCTAGTAATGTCAGCTGTGTTTATGAAACTGTTGGACTCACTGTAATGCAGTCTAGGGGTGACCACACTGACAGCTAACACCAAGGTCTGCTCTGCCCATAACACATACAGAAACACATGGCTCAAGTTTCTTCACAGAGGAGACTGATGCAGTGGAAACACCCTGTTGAGTTGAAGAAACATGACTGGGAGTTTAAGGGCTTGTCGTGACAGGTGGGACCACAGTAGCTGGGCCAGCAGTGGAAGTCTGCAGACTTTGTAGCATAGACACTGATGCTCAATAGGCAATTGTGGTTCTGCTGAGAGAAAGCCTGCCTCTCCCATGCTGCAGTTGGTTAAGCCCAATCAAGGCACATGGAACTCTACTTTTACTACAGCAGTGCTGTAGTACTGTAGAGGCTACGGCTTCTACTGACTGTCCCTCAACTGTCATACTTTGATTTTGAGCAGGCAATGATGCCTTTAGCTCACTGTGTCTGTGCTCCTAAGCTTCATGCAGCACACACAGCTGGTGTGTAGCATGATCTGTGGCATGGGCAAGTGCACGAATGGCTGATCCATGACATTGCTGGGAATGTTCATTTGACTGTAGGAGTAGGCAGACACTTTCTGACACTTGACTATGTACACTATCTGCACACTGTCTTGCCCCATATCAAGGTGTTGTGGGGAATTGTTAACATCAGCAGCAGCAGTCTCAACTTGGATCTGTGGTTCATCGGCCTCCTCCTGTTCACCATTCAAAGTCTCATCATACCCGGAATGCCCAGCCAAGTTTCCTTCCACAACTGAGGCTACAGCTGTATCATCATCACTGTCAACATCTTGGATATAGTCTATCAACATATCAGTGTCCTGTGTGCCAGGAGCCAAATTACCATATTGAGGCACATCAAGTCCCACCCCCCCAGCACCCCCACCCTTACCTCCCCACCTAGACTCTTAATTAATAACCCAACTATACTACCGCCACTATTAACCACAGTCAGAATTATCTAGTTGTCTTTACATACTTTAAAATCTTGTCTGACAACTTTGTTACTAATATTATAAATGACAAGAAACTATCTTAACTTGCAACATTTACTGTATATACTGTTGATAATCAATATATGGTTATTGTATTAACGCCAACAACCTGTAATGTTGTTTATTATTGCTGCAACTTTGTATCTCTATTTATCATGTACATGATGTGGAGCTTTTCTCCCCAGGTATCTTCTGAAAAAGGACCCGCGTCCAGTCGGAATTTCCCAGTAAACAAATGTAACTAAATAAATAACTAAATAGATGATCACTGGATGGGATAATGGAGGATACAGACAACTGATGTACTAAAAAAAGATACAGATGACATAGATCAGGGCAACATTTATATCACATACTTTATATCATCAAAGTCATATGACACATATATTTCATTGCAATATTATAGATACTAATTACTTTGCATGAGGTCTTCTTTAAGTATGTTTCATGGACTTTACATAACATGGAGTATACTATTAAGTTAATTTGCCAGCATACATGACATATGCAATGAATACAACTCCTCCTGGGAAGATAGTGCTGTTGATGAGGGATGAACTTCAACTATTATAGTGAAAAAAAATCATTACTGATTAGATCACTGTCAACATTAACCATATGAACATAGTTAAAACTTACAGAAGGTTTGACACACACATACCACTTGTATGTGCAGTTGATGAAGTTAATGCAGTCTGGTTTTGGAATGGGAAAAAGGACACAGTATCCATGGAGGACAACAACAGGAGTAACAGCAATGACATATATGAAACATAGTTAATTATATACCACAGACAGTATCCCACTTGTGGTGTACAATTACCTATGCATACCACAAACAGTCTCCAGCTGTTGAGAGTCTGTGGGTTGTACTGCAGGCCCTGCAGTAGGAAAGTAAACAAAAAGGCAATAAAGTACCATGTTTAACAAAAACAATACTGACAGCATGACATATATAGTACAGTAACAGGGGCTGCAGGTACTCAAGTAATGGATGCTGCGCCTGTATGCCAAATGGCCCTGTGTTTAAAAATAGTGATATTAATGTCATATATCACATGTGCTACACATTGATGTAAACTATGAACCTGTTGCAGTAACATACCTGGTCTGTATGACTTTGCATCTGCATGGCTTGAGCCCCCCACTGGATGTACTTGTAGTGTACAATATTAGGGGAACTAACAAAATGACAGTAAATGGCAGTGCCATTACATGGGGCTGAGGCAATAACAGGTAGTGGTCACAGTTGCACAGTATGGAGACACTCACCTGCCATTACCTAGTGTTATCCAGAAGTAGATGGACCTGTGAATATTAATGCAGACAGCATTACACGTGTTGGTTACACTGTTCTGTCTATACTGCAATTGTATGATTACATGTCATTAAACTTACTTTCATCACCATCATCCTGTGTTGATTTCTGCATGTGGCTCAAATCTGGTGCTGTAAATTAAACATGACAATACTTGAATATGCATGTGATAGCAACATGCAGTGATTTCCTCTATACTCAGCCATGTCATGGAAAGAAACACATACATGTTTGGCCTGAAACTCTGGCTTCTATCCCATTCCAGCATGCGTCCCACTCCTCTTGCTGTTTTCAATGAGGACAGAAATATTGTGATGTAATCAGGGGTGTCAATGATGGTCCACCACTGGTGGTATCCCGCAATCTGTCATATTGTCTTAACCTGTTGGCTGCATGGATCTTGTCTGAGCCTTGTCATTGACAGGCATCACAGGATTTGTTGTGCCCTCCAACTGCATTAATCATGTTACTTACGTTGGTCCAGATTTAATTTCCCCAAACAGTATTCCCTGAATGGGCAAGAATTCTCTGCCTAATCACCCCCCAATGGCCCAGTTGACATCCCCGATACTTGCCCCACACATCAAATCTCTGTAGCTCAAGTGTTAAAGGTCCTATCCAAGGCAAATAACACAGCTTCCATGGGACCTGATAGTATCCCAGGCTGTATTCTGCACCATCTCCAGCAAGAACTAGCTTTGCCACTGACCACCCTATTCAACCACATCCTAACTATAGGCTTCATTCCAGCAGAGAGGAGAACTGCCATCGTCATCCCTTTGCACAAAGGTGGTGCCACTACTGACCTGGGAAACTATCACCTCATCAGCTTGACAAGTCTGATCTGTAAAGTCATGGAGCGTATTATTATGGATTTCATAAACAAGGACATAAGCAATGTCCAAGCACTCAACCCCACCCAGTTTGGATTTGTCAGGGGCAGATCTTGCCTATGAAACCTAGTTGACTTCTTTGAGACTGTCACCAAGGCCCTGGATGAGGGAAAGTCAGTACATACAGCTTACTTTGACCTGGCCAGGGCCTTTGACACATTTCCCCCACTCGGGCATCATTGAAAAGCTAAAACAACTTGGTGTTAATCCCTATCTAGTCAGATGGGTGGCCAACTGGCTCACAGATAGAACACACAAGGTCAAAATAGATGCTGCCACCTCTGACAGCAGACCTGTCACTAATGTTTTTCCCCAGGGATCTGACCTGGGACCCCTACTGTTTGGCATATACTTCTCAGAGGTACAGGCAAAGACAAAGGGCCTGTGGCTGACCAAGTTTGCTGATGACTATAAGTTGGGTGCTGTCATTGACTCCCCAATTGAAGTTAACGTACTGCAAGTGGGTCTCACAGCTACAAATAACTGGTGCCAAAGTCATGCTCTTAAGTTAAATGCAAAAAAATGTGTTATCGTACCATTCGGCAAAAATATGGCCCCTACTGATTGCCACAGCAACGGCAACCCCCTAAGCACACAACCTGTGGTGAGAGACCTGGGTACTCAAGTTGACAACAAACTCGCATTCTACCATCATGTGGTGGCTGTGGTCAGAAAAGCCTTTTACTTTGCTCATCTTATAAGTAAAGGGATTGCATCCAGAAAAAAGGAGGTTATCACCTCTCTGTACTCCTCACTTATTAGACCTATGATTGAGTATAATGCCTTGTTTGGTATGTACCTCTCCAAACACCTGCACCAACTGGAAAGGCCACAGAAATACCGCGCAAAGAGAATCCATGGCCTCCAACACCTATCCTATGCAGACAGGCTTAAATCACTATCACTCTACTCGGTATCATACAGATTGCTCAGAGGTGATCTGTGTCTCACCTACAAGGCAATATCGCACCCTGCCCTACTAGAGATGCTCCATATCCATAAGTCTAACTCCTCATGCATTAACCACTCAATAGACCTAAATCTAATATGCAACATCAACAAAACCTGCTGGAGAGACAGATTTGTCTCCCAGAGGCTACCCCGTCTCTAGAAAAACTTCCCATACATGTCAAACAGAGTACCTCAATAGGCCTCTTCAAACGCAATCTTGATGAGTGGATGGGAAACCAGAAATTTGTTCCAGGGGTTCCACCTTTGTCCCTCACTGACAGGGGCGACGTGTGCTAATAGAGGTTTCTTTTTTTGGGATAAACTCTTGGTTAGACTTGTAAGGGCTCCACTGCCATTAGCCTAGTAACCTCCTATAATCCTATGATCCTATGTCATGGGAGAGCATCAAGTATGATGTAATTTTTTGTGGGGAGAAATTATTCCACCTCTCATGGATGGCCATCTGACAGACAGTGATATGCACATGATCATATTACTGTGGGGCCCAGTTATGCAGATGATTATGTGGACAGCTAATGGCAACATAAATAGTATGCATTCCTATGCAATGTAGAGGTTTATGAAACACTGTCTGTGAGAAATACTAATGTGACATATGAAAAGTAAAAAACAATGCCTGAATATATAACATTTGTAAAATAAAGAGAGCTTATAATATCTTCAGATGCTATGTGTGGGATTTAGAACCCCTAACACTATACATCTGTTGAATGGAGGTCCAACAAAAATAGGATCATGTTTCAGGAATGTGCATGCATTTTACATCAAAATACTACAGAAAGTAACAATTGAGCAACTTACGAAAATCATTGGAAAACCTTAGGATCCACAGGCAGACCACTGACAGTAAGTATCCTTTGTGTATTGAGCCAGTATTTATAGGTTCATAGTTTCATAAGTGTGTACTAGGCTAATGGCCCTGGAGCCTTTACAAGTCTAGCCCATAGTATTACCCTGACATTGTGCCACCAGACCTTAGTTTCCAGTGCCTCTGTCGATTAGAGCCACTTGAGTGATTCCCCGGGGTGAAATTTCTATTTCCCATCCACTCATCAAGATTTCTCTTGAAGAAGGCCAGTGAGGTGCTCTGCTTGACATGTATGGGAAGTCTATTCCATAGCATGGGCAGTCTCTGGGTTATAAACCTGTCCCTCCAGCATGTTCTGTTGATTGCAGTAATGAGGCTGAGGTCTCTGGAGCATGTGGTGTGGAGGGACTGGGATTTCTTTAGATGTAGCATTTCTAACAGAGCTCAGTCAGACATGGCTTTGTAAGTCAAGCAGAGATCACCTCTGAGTAGGCAATATGAGACAGAAAATAGTTGGAGTTTTTTGAGTCTGTCCATATAGGACAAGTGTTTAAGGCCTAGGATCCTCTTTGTGAGGTACTTTTGCAGCCTCTCCAGTTGTTGCAGGTGTCTAGTGAGGTACATACCAAATGGGCATTGTACACGATGATTGGCCTATTGAGGGAGGAGTATAGGGAGACAATGACCTCTTTCTTCCTAGATGCAAAACCCGTAGTAATGAGCTGTGCCACATAGAAGGACTTTCTGACCACAGTAGCAGTGTGGTGGTCAAAAGACAGGTTGCTGTCAACCTGTGTTCCCAGATCTCTTATAATGCCTTCTGTGTTCAGTGAACTACCATCAATGTGGTAATTCATGGGAACTGGGTTTTTATGCCCAGAGGGGATGACAACACATTTTTTGGCATTGAGCTGAAGGCCATGGTTCTGATACCAGTTGTTGGTCTCAGTGAGGCCTTTCTGTAGGATGTCAACATCACTAACGGAGTTAATAATGACTCCCAACTTGCAATCATCTACAAACTTTGTCAGCCAGAGTCCCTTCATGTTGGCCTGGACTTCTGAGAAGTAGATACCAAACAGGAGAGGACCCAGGACTGATCCCTGTGGGACTCCAGTCGTGACTGGTCATCAGTCTGACTTAGAGTTAGCTACTTTTACTTTGTGGATTCTGTGAGCCGGTTTGCAACCCACCTAGTGATATCAGGATTGGTGCCTAGCTTAGTGAGATTTTCTATGATTCCTGAGTGGGAAATGATATCAAAGGCCTTGGCCAGATCAAGGCAGGCTGTATGAACCATCTTGCCTTCACTCACAGCTCCATGACTGACTCAAAGAACTTGACCAAGTTGAGCAGGCATGATCTACCCTTCACAAAACCAAATTGTGTGGAATCCAGAGTTTGGAGATTCCCTACATCCTTGTTTATTAAGTCCATGATTTTGCATTCCATAGCTTTCATATCAGACTTGTCAGGCTAATGGGACAATAGTTCCCAGGGTCTATAGTTGCTCCTCCTTTGTGGAGAGGGATGACTGTAGCAGTGTGCCATTCGGTAGGGACAAAGCCTGAGGTGAGGTTGTGATTGAACAGGGCACACAGGTGAGATGCCAGTTCACTCTTTAGTTCATGTAGAACACAGCCAGATTTATTGTCAGGTCCCATAGAAGCTGCATTCTTGGCCTTGGACAGTGCTGTTTTAACCTGTGCAGCAGTAATACTGGGTGTCTGGCAATCTACTGGCATCGTGACTGGTCCTTTGGGTGGTAAGGTTGGCACTGAATCTGTCGGCCAGTATATTGGCAATATCTGTTGGCTCGGTATAGGAGGCACCATTGTGCAGTAGCTGAAAGCAAATCTGGGTATTGCCGTGGACATTCTTTACATAACTATAGAAGGCCTTGTGGTTGTCTTTACTATCTGCTGCAATTCTGTTTTCATAGCTAGCTTTAGAGGATTTGATGAGGGATCTCAACTTTTTGTTGAGGCTGATAAGAGAGTTTTTCCAGTCTTTGGACTTCACCTTATTCTGCATTAATTTCCTCCTTCTGTTGTAGAGTTTATTTATGGCAGGGGACCACCAGATTGGCTTCCATTTTTTGGAGGGAACGCCTTTGTTCTATTAGATATGCCGAGATCCATGCGTTTGTGTATGTGTTTGTACAGTGCATTGGTGTATAATTTGGTGGTCATGCAACTTTTCTCCATTTGCATTGGTGCTGTGAAGTTAGCCAACTCTATTCTTTGGAGTCCAAAGTTAGCTTTGGAGAAGTTTTTCATGGTGGTTACCTTTGTGGGGGGTGGGGGGTGGGAGGGATGTCGATATAACTTCTGTTAAGAAATATAAATTAAGTATCTATAATAGGAACAGAACATAATATTAAGACTGTGGCTAGGAAACATCAATGAAAAAATATCCGTAACATACAAAGAACATACTACATATAATGTCAGAATCCATAGGTCTTTGTAGTTACTCCACAGAGTGTAAGGAATTCCCAGTAAGAAATATGGATGATCCGTAAATCTGTCTTTATGTACTGTTCACATTTGCAACATAAATGTCTATAGAACTGCATATAGGATTGAAATCATTTAATGAAAATAGCAACACCTGTACGTATAAAAGTCGATCAAACACATATCTCTCAACTGTCTAGATTTTTGGATAACATCCAAATTCTTGGCTGATATTTTTGGTCTGTTCCTGATAGAATTTGTGTTTTTTTTTTTTATTTTTGTGGTAAATCAGTGAGGATGAATTCACTAATTAATGATGGGTATTTGAGTTTCAGACTTCATATCTTTCAGAAAATGCATGGTAACACAAAACCTTTTATTCTAGCAACTGTCTAAATGTATAAGAGCAATATTTAAAATCTGTCCCTATTTTTGGGGTTTTGTCTCCCTATTAGGTTTGGCTATGTCCAGATTATTTGTGCTAAGAGGTTGAGAGCTATGATCAAAGATCAGTCCAGTAACTTACAACACTTTCAGTTAAAGCACACATTTTCAATAAAAATGAATTTCATTAGGTACCTTTAGCCTTTGAGAATGAGTTGTTGTTTGTCTTTTTGGCTTTTCCCAGTTAGGGGTCACCACAGCGGAACTCCGGTCTGCTAATGATTGGCAGTCGATTTTTATGGTGCTGAGTTGCCAGCTTGACGCCCAACCTTCAGCGAAGGCACGCCCATTCACGCTTGTCTTTCGGAGGCCACTCGACCGTGGGGAGGACATGCAGACTCCACACAGAATGCACTCCAGCTGAGAATCGAACAGGAGAACCTCTTGCTGTGAGGTAACAACGCAACTGCTGTAATGAGTAACTTATAATATTCACTGAAACAGAAATGCTACCACTTGCCAATGTACCTTTCACTCTAAATCACTAAAAGTAAAAGCATCTAATGTGCACCCATCTTAAAGTACTATTTGCATCATACATACTTAATGAGGTTCATTAAAATTCTAGATTTTGGAATCCCATTTGCACACCTCCATGTAAAGTGGTTACATGCGGCTTAACACCCAGGTGTACTGTATAAATACTCAATAGGTATTAATAAATAGTATTATGCATGTCAGGTGCCTGTTACCTTTCAATGATCTGATTATATGACATCAGTGCCACTTTCAAATATTGATTTTGATAAATTTACAGCTCAGAGCATTGCTATCTGTGAACTGAGTGGGACCTCAGTGAGCATTTTCACATGTTGCATTTACCCTACATTTTCCATTGAAGGATCAAGATGTTTACTTCAAGGAGGCTGAGATGTGTCCATGTGCCCAACTTGACTGAAGAGGAGACCACCCAGATGCTGACAATCTACACTGGAGTGGAGCATAGGATGAGAACTAGGCCAAGGAACTTTGGAATGGCAGACATCTGGTACTAGATTGTGAGGGAGCACTGAAGACATAGAGGGATCTACCACCCTGGAGTGCAGGTTCACCAGTGCTATGATTAATTTCATCAGAGTGATTTGGAGGAGCTTTTCTGAGGGTTGCATAATTGCTGAGAGATCCCATGGATCCCTGTAGTAAGTGTGACTATCCTATGTATACTTGAGCATTCCTATGGAAGTTAGAGATATATCACTGCCCCATGTATATCAGACAGATGTTTTTTCTACCCTTAAGTAGCTGTTGAGACAATTAGCTCATGGAGATAATTAACCGGACATGGTAATTGCTCTCTCTGTATAAGTATGGGCTGGATTCCCATGCTGTCAGTTTATTTAATAGCACTTATATATAATTAGGAACTTTGTAGCTGTACATATATTTTACAAAATATAACAATATAATTTCACATATTCACTATCCTTATGTATCAGTGTCATTTAGAGCTTCTAGGCTGCTGATGTCTGCACATTTTGTAGTCGACACTTATAGTACTACAGTATCAACTATTGTAGCAGTATGTGTCTGAACAGAAAGTCATACATAACCTTTTTAATTCATTCCTCCTAATAAATTAAGCATTCTTAATACAGTCCTGTTTATTTAAGCCAAAAAGAGAGTGACATCATATATTATCATATTAATAACAAAGTCCTAGGTACACAGTCAGTAGTGAGGGATTTGGCACCCAGGTTGATAGCAACCTTACTTTTGACCACCAATTGTGGCACCCAGATTGATAGCAACCTTACTTTTGACCACCATGTTGCTTCCGTTGTATGGAAAGCTTTCTACATGGCCCACCTCATAATTAAGGGTATCTCATCCAGGGACAAAGAGGTTATAACATCCCTGTATTCTTCCCTTATAAGGCCAATTATTGAGTACAATGCCCCCTTCGGCATGTACCTCACAAAGCACATGCAGCAGCTGGAGAGACCACAGAGGTTCCTCACCAGGAGAATCCAGGGCCTCAAACATCTACCCTACACAGATAGACTAAAAGTCTTGTCCCTCTACTCAGTTTCATACAGACTCCTCAGAGGTGACCTCTGTTTGGCATACAAAGCAATCTCAGACCACGCTTTGATGGGACTGCTGCATGTCCGCAAGTCAAGCACCACACGAGCAACCCATACACGTGACCTCAATCTGGTCTGTGATATCAATAGGACTTGTTGGCAGGACAGATTTGTGCCCCAGAGATTCCCCTATCTGTGGAATAGGCTCCCTGTCTAAGTCAAGCAGAGTACCTCATTATCCCTTTTTAAGAGCAACCTGGATAACTGTGTCCCTGCTTGACAGGGATTTTGGTTGCTGACTTGTCTAAACATGGGCTAAACTCTTGGCTAGGCTTATAAGGGCCTCAAAGCCACTAGCCTAGTAACCTCCTATGATCCTATGATCCTATTATTCTATATTCCACTCATTGATATTAACATTTATTTTATGTGTGGTTATGAATTACTTGGTTATTCATAAAATTCCTTCAAATATGTTTGTTATACGTAATAGTCTGTTAAGTGCAGGGTTAGTAAAGCTTCTTACACACTGCCATATGTCTGACAAATGATTCTGGCAATATGGCATTATTTTTAAAAGTGCCATAAAATGCTGTTTTATTATTAGTTATTACATTCAATTCAAGAACATCATCCTTATCGTTTAAGGGAGTGGGATGAGCAGTCTTTTGAAATGCAGACCAGGAAAATGTATGTTTTTGCTTAGTGATGTAGACTTTGCCAACAAATATATTGGTCCTCATACATACCTTACTATGTCCCTCATGTACACCAACTTGTATGGTTCTGTTAACAGAAACTATATGATATATGACACTGTCCTTCTGTCTAAGGAATGTATGTTTTCCATTACTATTAATGTTTATGAATACAGTGTTGACATGAATGAATATGTGCTCTTTATCTCCATGACCAGCATATGGTCATTCTTTGAAATCCTAAAACAGGATCTATATCAGTAGACCATCCCCCCCATCCAGGTGATGTCTTAAAACCAAGTCTATTTACTGCATTCATAACATATACTTTCAGTCAAGATGGATTATCTTGGCAGGTAAATCATACCGAATTATTTCAGTCAAGATGGATTATCTTGGCAGTTAAATCGTACCAAATTACTCGGTTTCACTGAGTTTTGGGTTCCAAATAATGGGGTGCCACTGCCTCCTGCATGGAAAGAATTCTGGCTGGAGCAGAGTGAATGGAAAGGATTTAAGTAGGGGTGTGTGTGTGTGTGTGTGTGTGTGTGTGTGTGTGTGTGTGTGTGTGTGTGTGTGTGTGTGTGTGTGAATGCCCCAATTAAATACATCTGGTGTCTAGAGGTACTCAGTCTCAAATTCTGTACCTTGAGTACAGGGTAAAAATAGCCTAAAGTCCCTAGCCACCACCACTTGTGAATTTATGCCTCATATTTTTGATCTGTTCCTCATATTCTCTGTGGTTTTTCAGGACTTTTGTGGTAATCACTGAAGGATTGAATTCACTAAATAATGACAGGCATTTGAATTTCACAAAAACTTTTACTCTAGCAATTTTTTAAGTTTATAAGTTAAATTTGTCCCTACTTTGGGGCTGTATTCCCCCATTATTGGCTTTGTACAGGTTTTTTGTGCTAAGACGTTGAGAGCTATGGTGACAAGTGAGAACTGAATTCACTAAATGATAGCCATTTAAGTTTCAGTCATCCTATCCTTTAGGAACCTGCTACATGGTCCTGGGTTCAAGACTTGGCAGTGAAATGCATTGTGGCGGCATAACATTTTATTCTAGCAACTTTCCAAAATGTTTGTTGCCCCCACCCAAAAAAACACTGAAATTGAAACTAAGTGCAACAAGCAGAGCAAGGTGCCTATGGCTTATAGTACTGTCATATATATATATATATATATATATATATATATATATATATATATATATATATATATATATATTGTATGGGTGTGGAAGTAGACGTTTATGATGGAAATGTTCTGAAATGTGCAGTTTTGTCATTATCTGTTCATGCATTTTGTTTCTTTGCCTACTGGAAAAATGTTCAAACAATAAATTTAAAATGCACTCTGTCTAACAAGTGTGCTGTACAAGGAATATAATTTAATAAAGTCAGGAAGGTGTATCAAGGAACACATATGCTTCTTGTTTTGTGTGTAAGGGGCCAATGATTTGAAAACAGCCCAAGGTAATCTTTATCCTCCACTGGCCAGATGCATTTTCTTTAGATGTGGTGTGGGTTTAAATGCTATTTCAATTAATGTGAGTTTCAAGGGCAGAGAAGTTTTAATGCCAAGTCTATTTTCATTGTGAGACAGTATTGCTTTGTTTAGCAGATTTTTATTAGTGTTTGTGCATTGTGCTATAAAATGTAAAAATAAAATCCAAATAATCATTGTAGAAGTAAGGCAGTATGCACACATTAGTGTTTATGGTAAATGGGGCAAAATAGACAAGTAATGAGACATTGGAATGGCTGCAGGGGGGCTTTGGTGCCATAATTTGGTTGACTGTTCTTCAGTTTGCATTTGAAAGTTTGTATCCCACAATTCCAATGGAGTGGGTGTGGCTATATAATTATGTATGCAAATATCATGTTAATCAGCATATAGATCTGTACCTATTTTTCATGGGCCTTGTCCAGATTTTTGATGTTTCCAGGTTGAGATGTATGGTTTGGATGTACATTGCAGTTGCAAGTTTGAATTTTATGTTTTCCAGTCTGTGTTCAGCTATGTTCAAAGATGTTAAAACCCGTATGTAACCTAGAAAACTGTGTATGATGATTAACTAATGTTCTTCAAAAGTAAATTGTCTAGAAATGGTTCGGGGAAGTGAATATCTCTGTTCTTTGAGGAATACATCATTCATAGTTGCTCTTTTCTTTTTTCAAGCAATGAAGGCAGGACCAGGAAACACACTCTGTGCATCAAGCTGAGGAACAGAGGTATACTGATTACTTTTTCTGTTTTGTGAAATGAAATGCATCTGATCCTTGTTATGGGCCTGTGTTTTTCACATTACCATGTATATTGCTTATAATGCATAAATACCCATCGTGCATCAGTAAGGTAAGTGAAATAATTACACTATAGCTGTGCTTAAAACTGGGATTTAAATCCAGTAGTACTGAAATATCATGTAGTATTAAGACAATATTTCAGCACACAGTGTTTGAAATGTACTCCATGTTCGAAATAACAGTTGGATTGTATATCTGTCACATATATGAGGCTGGCATGGTTGGTAGCTTGCATGGGAGTTCTAGTATTTGATTTCTGTTTTGTTGATGTGTGGTTTGTTGTACTTCTATGTATGTTTATGTATTTATTTATTTTATTTAACATTTGTTTACCGGGAAAGTCTGACTTGGAACAAAGCCAGTTTTCAGCGGAGGCCTGGGGAGAAATGCTCCAGATGCATGTCTTTGAACTCTTTATCTCTGATGTTTTGTATGTAAGTTTTAATGTTTTGATTTCTGCTTATCTTGTATGGTTTAGTGTACTTGTGTGGATGTGTTCTTAAGGACTAGACTGAAGTGCTACTTGCACTGTAATTTTTAGACTGTGTTTGCACGCCCTTTGGTTCAACATTGGTATTGTATTTTCCTGCAAGATTGTGGGTGTTTTTGTTACAATGCACTTGAATCCTATATTTGCTGACATTTGTGCAGGTAGACATTTCTTTACAGCAGCAAAAACAACAGCAAAGCAGCAAAGCAAAGACAGCAAATACACCGAAAAACAAAGACCAGGAACCCAAAGAATAAAATGTATTCCTCTCTGACGTCTCGGCATACACTGCCTTCTTGGAGTACACAGTTACTTCGCATCACAGACTTGGTTTATATACACTGCTAAATAAGCAATTAAACAATAAAGGTCATCTTGGGCATATGATTGATGCCTTACCTTATGGTGAATGCATATGTATTTACAAACTATGCAGCAATGAAGATTTTTTAAGGGAGATAGGTTATATTTTTGAGATGTTCAGAAAGCGTGGTTATGGTGAATATATAATTGCTAAGGCATGGCCTAGATTTAATAAAGAATATATAGGAAACAACAATAGAAAATGGAAGGGAGTTTCCAAATTAAATAATACTGAATCTTGTTGTGAAATGCATTTTGTAATCACATATAGTGGATTTAGCAATAGGCTTTATGAGATAGTACAAACACAGTGGCAAATGTTATCAAATTTAAAGGCTGGAAGTTCATGGATGCCCAATAAACTTGTTGCTTCATATAGAGTGGGTAGGAATATTAAGAGCTTTTTGGTGAAATCTAGGTTCTGCAGACCCAAGTCTTACATGAGTCACTAAGAATAAAAGGGATAGTAGGATGTGGCAAATGTAAGGCATGCAAATTTATTGTGCCTTATTTTGGATTCTTAAATGGTCAAAGATTTGAAGTTTGTGGGAATTATAGGTGTGACACTGAGGGCATTATTTATGCCCTCAGATGTCCCTGCAATAAGTTTTATGTGGGTGAGTCCAGAAGGGCTTTTAAAATAAGGTTATTAGAACATGTTCATGATATATTAAATAAAAAAGAACAGAGTTCAGTGGCACAAAATTTTTTGCAAACACATGGTAGTTCTGTTCATGATTTACAAGCCACAATTTTAGAAAAAGTAGAGTGTGTTTTTTTTTTTTTGGGGGGGGGGGGTGTTAGCAAGAATAAACTTCTTTATAAGAAGCAGTGTATATATTAAAGTTTGATACTTTGTTTCCAAAGGGTATGAATGTTGATTTTAATTGGTATGTATTACTTTAAATATTTTTTAAGTGTTTGATGGTATTACCTGATGACTTTATCATTTAATTGCTTATTTAGCAGTGTATATAAACTAAGTGTGTGATTTGAAGTAACTGTGTACTCCAAGAAGGCAGTGTATGCCGAGACATCAGAGAGGAATACATTTTATTCATTGGGTTCCTGGTCTTTGTTCTTCATTGTATTTGCAGACATTTCTTTACAACAGGGTGGTTATGGTGGTGACTGGTCACCATTGCCACCACACATCAAAAGGTTCTCTGGTTCAATTCTTGGCTATGGTGTTTTCTGTGTGGAGTCTGCATGTCCTTCCTGTGGTCACATGAGTTTCCTCCAGGTGCTCCGGTTTCTTCCCATATTCCAGTGACATGCAGTAAGTGGATTGGACACTCCTAACTGGTCCTAGTTGTGAGTGTGGGCATGTGTGTGCCTTCTCTGGAAGGTTGGGCACCAGGCTGGCAACATGACACCATAAAACACTGCCAACCATTCTGCGGATTGTTCTTCTGCCTAGCAACCCCTAATGAGAAAAGCCATAAGGAGAAGAAGAAGACATTTCTTTGCAACAGTTCATAATCAGTAAGTATCATCAGGATGTTTGCATTTTTCAGGCTATTGATTTGTACTAACTGTAGGTAGGTAATGCAGGCAGTTGTATACATACAATACTGTTAGTACAATGTATATGACATTCTCCTATGTCACAGGCTGTGATTGAACATATGAAATATTTGTTATTGTTTTATTCATTATACTGATGTCTGTTCAGCAGTTATCATGCTGCCTGGCTCAGATGTTTATCATATGACTTATCTAAGTTCCACAATATTGTCATCTCACTTTCTCCTCCTTTTAACAGTGACACTTGGTGGCTGGTTGTATGAATCATTACATGAAGATACTACAATTTATAGATTTCTACATTCATAGATTTTTACTATGCTAATGTCCCAGGTTGCCTTTCTAAGCCTAGATAAGTTTTCATGAAATAATAATGATGCCTTGTTTGCAAATAGGACATTGAGATGCCTGCATTTAAAAGTAACCTCTGTTCATAATGAGAATGTGTGGCAGTCCCGCTGTAAATTTACAAATCACTGTACATTGCTCTAGGTTGTCCTTACATTCTGTAATATACAAAGTCAGCTTTACATGGATTTGAAGCCTATTGAAAGGAAGTGCAGTCTGTGGTATGCATATCTGTCTCTCCAGCAAGTTCTGTTTAAGTCACAGACAAAATTCTGGTCCTTATATCTTGTATTTCTGTTATTGTTTGAGTTATGAATATGCAGGATTTTTATAACTGGGATGTTTGATGATGTCTTGTAATCCAGTCATAATATCACCCCTCAAAAATTTACATTGGACTGAGTAAAGGGAAATGTCTTTAAGGGCATCTGCATGAGGCACAGTAGGTCTGTTATACTTTGTATTCTTTGTACATTTAAACTCTGAGGTAGTTGTAGTTTCTGCATATGCCTGGTGAGGTACATACTGAAGGGAGCATTGTATTCCATGATTGTTGTGATTTGGGCAGACTACAGTGTGATAATGACCTCTTTGGGCTTAGCTGCCATGCAATTACGTATAACTTGTGCAACACAAAAGGATTTCCTCAATACTGTGATCACATGGTGGAGGAAGTTAAGGCTACTGTCTACATGCATACACAGATTCTTTATCACTGGGTTGGCTGTTGGGGTTGTATTATTAGCATGTTAATTATTCATGATGGTTAACTTTCCAAGGGTACAATTATGCAGTTCTTATAACTGATTTTAAGAGCATGGCTTTGCCACCATTTGTTAGTCATAGGTAGACCTTCTTGAAGAATGCTTGTGTCTGCATGTGGATCAGTGATGACCTCCAGCTTGCAATCATCTGCAAAGTTATTCAGCCATAAACCATCACCGTTTGCTACCACTTCAGGGAAATACAGGAAGAGAAGCAGTGCACCCCCCCCCCCCCCAGTAGTGAGCCATGGGGGACTCTGCTGGTGACTGAGCTCTTGGTGGATGCAGCCTTATCTTTTTGACTTCCTAGGTTCTATCAATAAGCCATTTAACTATCCACCAAGGGAAAAATGTTTTATACTTAATTTACTGAGATTCTCTATAATGCCTAAGATGAGTATTGTACCAAAATGCTTGGCCAGGTTGAGGTAAGCTGTGTGCACAGTTCTGGCTGCATCCATTGCTTTGTTGACACTCTCATTGAAGTCTAACCATTTAATAGGCATGACCTTCCTTTAACAAAGCTGAACTGTGATAGGGGCAGCATTTGCATGTTATCTATATCCTCAATTATCATGTCCACGATGAATCATTGCAAGGGGGTCACATATGAAGCTGGTCAGACCTATGGACCTATATTTATTTATTTATTTGCAGTTTGATTACCGTGGAGGTCCACTGGGCTGAATTGACCCATTTTCAGTGGAGACCCGGGGAGAAAAGCTCCAAGATGCATTACTGGGTATTGTATCAAAATGCTTAGCCAGGTTGAGGTAAGCTGTGTGCACAGTTCTGGCTGCATCCATTGCTTTGTTGACACTCTCATTGAAGTCTAACCATTTAATAGGCATGACCTTCCTTTGACAAAGCTGAACTGTGATAGGGGCAGCATTTGCATGTTATCTATATCCTCAATACATATATTCTCTGATCAGTGTTTTGAAATCCTTTATGCAGGGGAATGACAGTAGCCATCTTCCATTATTTGGGCACAAAACTTGACTGCAGGCTACAGTTGAAAAGTGATTCAAGTGGAAAAGAAAGGTCATGTTTCATGTTATGTAGTAAGCATCCCTTGATGTTACTGGGGCCCATTGATGTACTGTATTTTGCCTTGGGAAGTGCATTGCAGAACTGTTCACTAGTGATGGTTGTGGGGAATGTGGTGTACAGTATTTCTTTCAAGCCATCAGGTGGTGAGGGGGAGGGGGGAATTCAGCTGAACCTCACATTTACATTCACACACAGACATAACTGTTCAGGGAGCACATGCAAGGGAAAAAGAAGGAAATGATGACCTACTTCCATAAACTAAGATGAACAGTTTACTCCGGCCGACTGCATTATTAAATAGTGTAGGCATAACTCTCTGCTGTCCAGATTTTCTGAGAATGATCAGATTTTTACTTCTTCTTTTTAGTCTGTTCCTCATAATATTTGTGGTTTTCTGGATTTTTGTGGCAAATCACTGAGGACTAAATTCACTAAATAATGACAAGCATTTAAGTTTCAGACTTCATATCCTTCAGACAATGCAAGATAATGTCTTTTATTCTAGCAACATTTTAAGTTTGAGAGCAATATTTAAAATGCATCCCTATTTTTGGGGCTTTGCCCTCCCATTATTTTTGTCTTTGTCCACATTTTTTTGTGCTAAGAGGTCTGAGAGGTATTACTGTAGGTCACTATAACACTGTTTTGCTGTCATATTTCACTTATTTTAATGCAGCATGAGGCAGTGTCAGGCATGCTTCCATTGAAATGTCAGGATATAGTACATGTGCCTATGCTTGTCATGCTTCATGATGGCCAGTATTCAAATATTCAGAAGGTGTCCTGATTCCCACTGGCAAGATGTGTTATGCATACAATCGCACACCCTTATTTGTACTGCTCACATTGATGAGTGATACATTCTCCCTGACATGTTCTGTTATTGGACATGTGCATAACTATAGATGAAGTGACACAGAGAATGTGTTAGGTGCATTAGGACAAATTCAGTAGCAGCAGTTGTGTTGATTATAATTCTGCTACTTGTTAATGTTTGCACCATTTCCAACTGAACTGTGTTTTAAATAAGAAATTTGATATTTGCTCCTACACCTTCAGTCTCATATTTGTATTTACACAACTCAACAGTAGATGATATGTTGATTAAGTATGTTATATTGCAGATATGCACATCAGTTTCATATTAAGGTCAGCTATGACAGAAATGTTCTGCATGATAGGCATTTGCTTTTCATTTCTGCCGTGTTTTGCAGTTCACCTTGATAGAGCATAGGACCCATTGATGTTCACCTAACAGATGCCAAAGGCAAGCACAAAAACATCCAAGGCCAACTTTGAGAGAAAAATTGCTAAGGACACTAAAGATAACCACAAAGCCTTCTTCAGCTATGTTAGAAACCTGGGCGGAAACCCTCAGATATGCTCAGAGTTAGTTCACAACAACAAAAAATACACTGAACCCACAGATATTGCCAACATTCTGGCTGACAGGTTCAGTGCAAATTTCTCCCCTCCCTCACCCCCAAAAGAAGAAATACTTATCCCAGCTGAATGTAATCTCCCTGTCATCTCAGATGTCCAAGTGAGACCCGCCCTCAACAAAGCTAAAAACACAGCATCAATGGGACCTGACGGTATCCCGGGTTGCGTGCTACGTGAACTCCAAGAGGAGCTAAACCCGCACATAAAAATGCTATTTAACCTTAGCCTTACTACAGGATATGTACCTGAACACTGGCATACAGCAACAGTGGTCCCACTCCACAAAGGGGTACCTCTACAGACCCTGGGAACTACCGCCCCATAAGCTTAACCAGCCTGGTCTGCAAAGCTATGGAAAGAATCATTATGGAACTCATAAACAGAGACATAGGGGACCTACAGACACTTGACCCCACCCAGTTCGGCTTTGTAAAGGGCAGATCCTGCCTTTTGAACCTGGTTGACTTTTTCGAAACAGTCACTAGAGCCATTGATGAGGGCAAAGCAGTCCATACAGCCTACCTGGACTTGGCTAAGGTCTTCGACACAATACCCCACTCAGGCATCATAGATAAGCTCACCAGCTTAAACGTAAACCCTTATGTCACTAGATGGGTTGCAAACTGGCTAAAGGACAGAACCCATAAAGTTAAAATCGCTGGAGCAATGTCAGACTCAGTCAGTCACAAGTGGTGTCCCACAGGGATCTGTCCTGGGACCCCTCTTGTTCGGCATTTATTTCTCAGATGTTAAAGCAAACATGGGAGGGTTGTGGCTGACAAAGTTCGCAGATGACTGCAAACTAGGCGCCATAGTCGATACACCAGCGGACACACACATCCTACAAAAAGGCCTCACAGAAACGGACAACTGGTGCCGGAGTCACGGCCTTAAACTAAATGCCAAAAAATGTATAGTCATCCCCTTTGGGAAAAACAAAGTACCCACAAATTATCACATAGACAGCAACCCACTGTGTATGGAAAAAGTAATCAGAGACCTAGGGACCCAAGTCGACAGCGACCTCTCATTTGACACCCACGTTGCCAAAGTGGTTAGAAAAACATTCTACCTTGCACACCTCATCATGAAGGGATTCACATCCAGATCCAAGGATGTCATTGTACCCCTATACTTCTCCCTCATCAGACCCATGATTGAGTACAATGCCCCATTTTGTATGTACCTCACCCGGAATTTTCAACAGCTGGAGAGACCACAAAAGTACCTCACCAAGAGGATCAACGGTCTCCAACAAATGTCTTATTCTGCCAGACTAAAGAAACTCCAGCTCTATTTAGTAGCATACCGCCTGCTCAGAGGTGATCTCTGCCTGATGTACAAGGCCATGTCCAATCAGGATCTGATGGATATGCTCCACCTCAAAAAATCCAAATCCATCAGGACCATGAGAGCTAAAGACTTAAACCTCGGCACAAGTATGAATATGACATGCTGGATGGATAGATTCATAACCCAGAGGCTTCCCATGTTTTTGAACAAGATCCCAGTTCATGTTAGGCAGAGCCCCTCACTGACTCTCTTCAAGAGAAATCTTCATGAGTGGATGGGAGTTTGTAAGTTTACCCCAGGGGTCACATCTGTGTCACTGCTAGACAGGGGCACAGTAAACTAATTCTATTATATAAGGGGGCCTTCATTGTGTCACTACTAGACAGAGGCACAGTATTCTAAATCTATTCTGTGCATTTTTGTGCATTTTTGTACCATTTCATGGGGTGGCGAAAGCCACATCACTATGGCTAGGCTTACAAATGCCCCAGGGCAGATAGCCTAGTACTAAACTATGAAACATGTCTGCCAGAATCATCAAATGGTGATAGTTATGATGCCAATGATAATGAAGAAGCTGGACCCTCACCTGCCTTTGCCATCATGCCTGCTGCACCCCACAGCAGACCAGAACAAAGACAATTATAATGAGGAGATCCAGGAGGTTGTGACTGATATGTTCCAAACATAGATAAGGGACATGATGGGAACATTCTTCCAGGATATGGCATGGGTTATATGTGATTCATTCAGGGAGCTAGTCCATGAGGTCATTCGTGAGTCTCTTTCAGGTCTCTCTGGTCTGTAAGTATTGTCTGTGTGCTCCAATTGTGTTATGTTACCAACATGCTGATTGCCATATAATTGACTGGACTGTATCATACCTCCGAACCATACCAAATTACTTGTTTTTTACAGAGTTTTGAGGTCCAAATAATGAGGTGCCACAAATTCTCAAGTGGCACCCCTTCATTTTTGATTTTTTTCCCAACTTTTTTTTTTTAAATTTTTTTGCTTTTTGAGCTGATGTCGTCACGTTCATATGACATCAGCTCTGTCAGCCTGTCAGAATTGAGCTCAAGGACTCGTGTGCATGCATTTCCAGCTAGCCTGTTTGAATGGATCTGCGAGGGCGAATGCTTCACTGTATGAAAGGCTGGAGCATGAGATTTCATTGTATGTCTCTATTTTGTTTCAGAAGGAAACAACTGCTGCATGGGTACTGCAGTGCTGTTTGAAAGGCTGGCTGCTGCAGAGCTAAAGGTATCTTCTGTAGCACAGTATTTCATTTTGGGTATTTTCGGAAGGAAATGACTGCTGTGTGTGTACTGCAGAGCTGGTCACTAAGGGAACAAGTGCTACTTGGGTACTGCAGAGCTTAAGGTATTATCTTCTGGAGCATGAGGAGATTCATTTGCATGGTGAGATTTCATTTCAGGTATCATAGTAGTCATCTTTACCTGGAATGGCTGGGTGCACTAGCTTAAGGTATTTTAAGTGGAATGGCAGAGCTTAACCAGGTGAATACACCTGGTGGCTAGAGGTACTCGGGCTCAAACCCTGTATCTTGAGTACAGGTTAAAGGAGCCTAAAGTCCCTAGCCACCACCACTTGTGAATTTATGCCTCATATTTTTGTTCTGTTCCTCATAAAATCTGTGTTTTTTCAGGATTTTTGTGGCAAATCACTGAAGGATTTAATTCACTAAATAATGACAGGCATTTGAATTTCAGACTTCATATTCTTCAAAAATAAATGGTAGCACAAAACCTTTTATTCTAGCAATTTTCTAAGTTTGTTAGATCAGTATTTGAAATTTGTCCCTATTTTGGGGCTGTATTGCCCCATTATTGGCTTTGTCCAGGTTTTTTCTGCTAGCATGTTGAGAGCTATGTTAAGAAGTGAGAAGTGAATTCTGTGTTCCCCCATTATTGGCTTTGTCTGGGTTTTTTGTGCTAAGAGGTTGAGAGCTATGGTGAGAAGTGAGAACTGAATTCACTAAATGATAGCCATTTAAGTTTCTGTCTTCCTGTCTTTCTGGAAACTGCTGATTTGGTATAGTGGTATGTTGCTCTGACTGGAGTGCACAGGGTCCTGAGTCCAAGTCTTGGCAGTGAAGTGAATGTTGGTAACACAACATCATAGGTTCATACTAGGTTATCTGCCCTAGGGCATTTATAAGCCTAGCCAGAATGTGTTTGGCTTTCGCCACCCATTTTAAATTTATTTTGCTATGCCATTTTTCGAGGTTAGTATACTGTGCCACTGTCTAACAGTGACACAGAAGTGATACCCGGGGTAAACCTACAATCTCCCATCCACTCATTAAGATTCCTCTTGAAGAGAGTCAATGAGGGACTCTGCCTAACCTGGACTGGGATTTTATTCCAGAGTGAAGGGAGCCTCTGGGTTATGAATCTGTCCCTCCAGCATGTCCTATTTATTTCAGTGCTGAGGTTCAAGTCTCTCGAGCGCGTAGCTCGATGGGATTTGGATTTTCTGAGGTGCAGCATGTCCATTAATTCTGGGTTGGACATGGCTTTATACGTCAGGCACAGATCGCCTCTGAACAGGTGGGATGCCACTGAGTAGAGCTGGAGTTTCTTTAACCGGGCAGCATATGGCATCTGTTTGAGCCCTTTGATCCTCTTGGTGAGGTACTTTTGGGGTCTTTCCAGTTGCTGCAGGTGTCTGGTAAGGTACATCCCAAAAGGGGCATTGTATTCAATTATGGGCCAGATGAGGGATGAGTAAAGAGGCAAGATGACCTCCCCTGATCTAGATGTGAATCCCTTCATGATTAGGTGGGCTATATAAAATGTTTTTCTAACCACTTTGGCCACGTGGTTGTCAAATGAGAGATTGCTATCAACTTGGGTCCCCAGGTCCCTAATTACTTCTTCTGTACTTAATGGATTACCACCTATGTGGTAATTTGTGGGCACTTTGTTTTGCCAAAGGGGTTGACTATACACTTTTTGGCATTTAGCTTGAGGCTATGGCTCTGGCACCAGTTGTCTGTTTCTATGAGGCCCTTTTGGAGGATGCTTGTGTTGGCTGGAGAGTCGATTATGGCGCCCAGTTTGCAGTCATCTGCAAACTTGGTCAGCCACAGTCCTTCCGTGTTGCCCTGTACCTCCAAGAAATATATACCGAACAAGAGAGGTCCCAGGATTGAGCCTTGTGGGACACCACTTGTAACTGGTTTGGAGGCTGACATGGCTCCAGCAATTCTAACCATGTGGGTTCTGTCCTTGAGCCAGTTTGCAATCCATCTAGTGACATAGGGGTTTATATTTAAGCTGGTGAGCTTATCTATAATGCCCGAGTGGGGTATTGTATTGAAGGCTTTTGAGAGGTCCAGGTAGGCTGTGTGGACCATCTTCCCTCGTCAATGGCCTTGGTGACTGTTTCAAAGAAATCAACCAGGTTTAGGAGGCAGGATCTGCCCTTAACAAAGCCGAACTAGGTAGGATCCAGTGTTTGTAGGTCCCCAATATCTTTATTTATGAGGTCCATGATGATCCTTTCCATAGCTTTGCAGACCAAGCTAGTCAGGCTTATGGGGCGATAGTTTCCAGGATCCATTGAGGCATCACCTTTATGGAGAGGGACCACTGCTGCTGTACGCCACTCTTTGGGCACATACCCTGTAGTAAGGCTGAGATTGAACAGTAGTTTTATGTTTGGGTTTAGCTCTTCTTGGAGTCCATGTAGGATGCAGCCCGGGACACCATCTGGTCCCATTGATGCTGTGTTTTTTGCTTTGGAGAGGGCGGCTCTTACCTGAGCATCTGAGATGTCAGGGGGGCAGCATTCTGCTGGGATAGATATTTGCCCTTTTGGTGGGGAGGGGGGGGGAAGTTTGCGCTGAACCTGTCAGCTAGGATGTTGGCAATGTCTGTGGGTTCGGTGTATTTTTTGGCATTTTGGACTAATTCTGAGCATATCTGGGAATTACCACCCAGGTTCCTAACATAACTAAAGAAAGCCTTGTGATTATCCTTAGTGTCCTGTGCAATTTTTCTCTCGAAGCTGGCCTTAGACAATTTTATGTGTGCCCGTAGTTTTTTGCTAATACTGATCAGTGATGTCTTCCCTTTTTGGGATTTTGCTCTATCATTTAGTAGCTTCCTCCTTCTATTGTATAGTTTGTTTATGGCTGGGGTCCACCAGACAGGACGTCTGCCTTTGGAGGATTGGGTCTTGGTTTTATTTGGGATCGCATGATCCATGCATTCCTGAAGGTGTTCATAGAATGCATTTATAAAGGATTCTGCGGTCTGGGCCGTATTTTCCACAGGCTCGGGGGCTTTGAAGGATTCCACCTCAGTTTTGAGGAGTGTGAAATTTGCTTTAGAGAAGTTTTTCACTGTGGTTTTCTGGGCAGGGGTTGGGTCGGGATGTGAATATCCAGTGAGATTAGTTTATGGTCTGATCTTACCAGTGAGGGATACACTTCTGGTCTGGAGCATAGCGTCCCCATGTTGGTGATGATCAGGTCCAGTATGTTTTCCCCTCTTGTGGGAGTGGTAACAAGTTGTTCCATAGCATTTGAGTTTATAAATTCTAGGAACCTTTGGGCTAGGGTGTTGGAGCTAGAGTAATGCTCCCAGTCTATGCTTGGGTAGTTGAAGTCGCCCAATATAATGGTGTTTGGAGAGACCTTCATATTTTCCAGTGTTCTCAGGAAGGCCGAGTGGGGTTCCTGGGTTTGGGAGGGTGGTCTGTAGCAGGCTATAAACTGGAAGGCAGTTTTACCCACTGTTAGTTGCACATGGATAGTCTCTGATGCTTCGTGCTTTGCCACCAACCTGGAGGTGTGGGTATCTTTGATGAATATCGATACTCCCCCTCCTTTTGTGGTTCGGTCCAGGTTTTGGGGCCAAAAAGCATGGTATGAGGTATAACCTGGTAGTGCTGGGGTGCTCTCAGGAGCCCTGAACCAGGTTTCTGTTACTGCACAGATATCGATGTTCTCCATGCTAAGGAGAGTTTCGAGTGCGTGCATCTTGAGGTTTAGACTTCTGGCGTTGAGTAGCATTACTCTTAGTTTCTTATCCCTTGTGATACCTATGGAGGTGGGTTTGTCTTTTGAGCCTTGCCTAAAAAAGGCACTATGGGGGTAGCAAGAGCCTTTGCCAATATCCAAAAGCCCAGGGGTGACAGGTGCAAGCCGTCCCTAGCGAAGCATCGTGGCTTGTCGAACATATCATCCCAAGCTGACAGGCATTGGATCCCCTTTGAATGACACCAGTACTTAAGCCAATTGTTGAAATTGATCATCTTGTCTTCATATTGTGGCATCATTCTTGGTGAGGGTAAGATGCTACTCAAGGTCAGGGTCATACCGGCCTGGGCTGCATGCTCAGAAAGCTCCTTTATGTCTCTTTTCATGTAGTCCAGGGAGGTACGTCTCAGGTCATTCACTCCAGCATGGACAATGACTGAGTCATATTTGTACTTGCCTTGGAGTGACCTGAGTGCTTGTGTTATGTGGCAGATCCTAGCGCCCGACAGGCTGCTCACCGTGACCCTCTCCTTGTTCAGCCTGGTGAGCAGGACGTCAGTGTGCCTGACGATAGAGTCACCTATTACAAGTGTATCAGGTGTGTTGTTTAGTCTTTAAGGGCTGTGACTGTTTGGCACACCGGCTTTGTGAGATATGTGTTGCACGTGTTTTGTTTTGGGGTAGCGGCTGCTTGGGTGTCTGCTTTGGAGGTCTCTGCTGCTTCGGCAGATCTTTATTTAGAGCCTCCGAGTATGTTTTTGTGTGTTTATGTGTTTGGTTTGCTGTTGCGGTAGGTCTATGTGAGACTGGAATTGTAGAGAGTGTGGTTTCCTTCTCCTCCTGTCTGGTTATGCCAGTACTGAGTTGAGAGAGCTTAGCCTCCAGTTTGGCTATATGGTTGCATCTCTCACATGTGTTGGAATTTGTTGGGAGGAGGAGAGGGTTGTCTGTGTACATGAGGCAGTTGTAACATTGCCTCAAGATTCCCAGATTCACCAGCTGGACCGGAGAGGATATTGACAACTGACCTTTGGACATGCTAGAATAATATTGGGAATTCCTTAATTGAAAACCAGGGCCAGTGGGGAGTGAGGGTGTAGTGCTTTTAATTTTTAGTGCTGACTTATATAATTGCTTTAGTGAGCAAGTGCCAGGTAACTTAAGTGCAATGTGTTACAGGTAACTTAAATGCAAAAACGACAAGCAGTAACTTTCTTTCAAGTGAAACAAGGAAATAAGTACAGTAAGCAATGCAGATATCACTAGTGATCCACAGAAGCGCTGAGAAGCCACGTATTAGGTGGAATTAGCATTCCAGGGAAATAACAAGCAAACAAACAACAAGCATATAAACAAAGCTAGATTCAGCGGGCCTGGATCTAGTCTATGCTACAGCAAACAAGGTGTACCAATTTCAGTAAGATACAGTTCAAATATTCAGGCACTATAAACCTTTAACCAGAAATTTCCAGCTCAGAAGGTCAGAGTCCAGCCTCTTCTCCCACAAGAGTGCAGACCACAAACCTTCTTAATGTAAAATAACTGGCCTGAAGCCCAAGTGCTTAAACCAGAACTAATACACTTTAAGAATAACAGACACTGGGCTCTCAATCAGCAGTTCCCAACTTAGAAGGATGAAAGCTACCTGTCCTGCCACCACAGTGCATGCCACAAACCTTCCTAATGTAAAACAACTGGTCTGAAGCCCAAGTGCTTAATCCAAAAGACTTAGAATGATAGCTACACTTTAATCAAGTTACTACCAGCAGTAATAAATACAATTGAATACTTTAGAGAATGCCTGGATTAGTGCTCAAGTTACACAAACAAAGCTAGATCCAGCAGGCCCAAATCCAGTCTATGCCACAGCAAACAAGGCGCACCAACTACAGTAAGAAGCAGTTCAGATATGCATGCACTATAAGCCTTCAACCAGAAATTCCCAGCTCAGAAGGGCAGAGTCCAGCCTCTCCTCCCACAAGAGTGCAGACCACGAACCCTCTTAATGTAAAATAACTGGCCTGAAAGCCCAAGTGCTTAAACCAAAATTAATACACTTTTAGAATAACAGACACTGAGCCCTCAATCAGCAGTTCCCAACCTAGAAGGATGTAAGCTACCTGTTCTGCCACTACAGTGCAGACCACAAACCCTCTCCATGCAAAACAACTGGTCCGAAGCCCAAGCGTTTAAACCAAAAGGCTTAGAATGAGTTACACCAAGCAGTAATAAATACAACTGAGTACTTTTAAGATGATGCAAAAGTAAAAAAGTAGGTAAAAACACAAGTACAGTAAAAGCAGATGAATTTTTTTTTTTCTGAACAAGTGCTGAGATCAAAGAAACAGATTTGAGTGCTGAAACTAGAAAACTGGCTAGTTATAAGGAAAAAAAACTAAGCTAGAAGGCTTCCCTCCAACACAGAAGGGCTTGGGGGCTCAGAAGCCTACAAATAGTCTATACCACTTAACAGGAAAGGCAGGAAACAAGCTTAATTTTTTTTTCTGTTTCCCAGATGCTCTCTTTGTACACAGCAGGGTGCCTGAAATCAGAATATGATCTCACTGCACTCAGTTGAGTGAGCAAATGAGATGGGCCCAGAAGGAGTATCCAAACACAAATTTACAAGAGGGGCACTTTCCAAAATTTTGCAAGCAATATTTAAAATGTATCCCTGATTTTTGGCCTTTTGTCCCCCGCCCCCCCCCCCCGAAAAAACATTGAAATTGAAAATAAGTGCGAGAAGCTGTGCACGATACCTATGGCTTACACTACTGTCATTTTATTGTTTATACACACACACACACACACACACACACACACATATATATATAGTGTGTGTGTGTGCAAGTAGACTTTTATGATAGAAATGTTCTGAATTGGGCAGTTTTATCATTATTGGTTCATGCATTTTGTTTCATTGCCTACTGGAAAAATATTTAAACAATAAATTTAAAATGTGATTTTGTGTGTGTGTGTGTGTGTGTGTGTGTGTGTGTGTGTGTGTGTATGTATGTGTATAAGTAGACTTTTATGATGGAAATGTTCTGAATTTGGGCAGTTTTGTCATTACTGTTTCATGCATTTTGTTTCATTTCCTACTGGAAAAATGTTCAAACAATACATTTACAATGTGCTCTAAGTCTAACAAGTGTGCTGTACTATACAAGGAATATAATTTAATAAAGTCAGGAAGGTGTATCAAAGAACACATGTATGCTTTTTGTTTTGTGTGCAAGGGGCCTATGATTTGAAAACAGTCCAAAGGCAATCTTTATCCACCACTGGCTAGATGCATTTTCTTTGGATGTGGTTTGGGTTTCAATGCTGTTTCAATGAATGTGAGTTTCAAGGGCAGAGAGGTTTTAGTGCCAAGTCTATTTTCATTTTGAGACAGTATTGCTTTGTTTAGCAGATATCTATTAGCGTTTGTGCATTGTGCTATAAAATGTAAAAATAAAATCCAAATAATCATTGTAGAAGTAAGGCAGCATACACACATTAGTGTTTATGGTAAATGGGGTGAAATAGCCAGGTAATGGGACATTGGAATGGCTGTAGTGGGTCTGGTGCCATATTTTGGTTGTCTGTTCTTCAGTTTGCGTTTGAAAGTTAGTATTCGACAACTCCATTGGAATGGTTGGGGTTACATAATTATGTATGCAAATTTTATGTTAATCAGCACACAGATTTGTACCTATTTGTCATGGACCTTGTCCAGATTTTTGATGTTTCTAGGTTGAGAGGTATGGACTGTATATGATCTGTTGTGTATGCATACCGTGTAGCTGACATGCTTATGTGTTATCATTATGTGCGATTTAATTATGTTTCAGTGTGCACATGACACGCATTAACACTTTACACTTTGCTCCCACATTCAGCAGTCCATGCATTGTGGAACTTAGCCTGCTGCAAGCCTATAAACATATGTTGTACCGAGTGCAAATGACAGGCTGCATATGTTGTCCATAGTCCAGCACTATCTCTGTGGTATGGTTTGAAATTATGTATTGCCATATTATGTATGTGGAAAAGAAGAACATGTCATTTCTCATGTGCTTTGGATGACGGTTGTCATGATGTCCCACTGGCATGATATGGTGTAGTGTGCCATGCAGTGCAATACTGATACCATGCAGGATCATATACAGGTATACCATAGCTATGTGCTGTCCTCATTTTCTGACTGCACCAAACAGCAGTGTAGCATTATTCTATACCCAATGGTACAGATAATTTATTTAGTAACAGTACATTACGCAGTGTTTAATGTATCTTAAATTTCTGCATCCATTATTTATTCATATAAGTTCACACCTTCCAGAAATAGTTGTACACATTAACTGATTGTACATGTGTCTGCACATAGTCAGATCCATAGTGATATACAATTGTAGCACCTCTGACATGTGAGCATTCACTGACTTACCACTGATATGCTGTAATGATGCTTATAGGAATGTCCACTGCTCAGTAATGAGTAGGGCGGGTGACGTACACCTGCATTTGTTTATAAGCACTTGCATGACAGTGTATGTGCTTGAAATTCTTAGCCTGCTTACCTATAAATGTTGATGTTACATGATTGTTGTATATGTGTTTTATCCATGGCCATTTCTGTGGACATCAGAAATAAGTTTGCCCATGTGACATACATTTGCTATTTGCTTAAATGTATTTTGTGTTGGCATCTACAGTGCCCTGTGTACTGCACACATGGTTTGCAGTGTATCAGCTTACCTTGTCCTGCTTTTCACTAATATGGGCCCAAGTTGTCCACCTCCCTTCTACCTTCTTATTTCCATATTATAGTTTGCATATAGGTTCACCTTTGTTGCAGTTATTGACCATTGCCATGTATTATGTTGTTGACAAGGTGAAGATGTGCCAAATGTATGTCCATTTTATCATGCGGGACATCTGTACAGAAGATGCTGACTACTGCTTGCAATATGTCTTTGTTCTCATTATACTTGTGTGTTAACCAGTGTACATTGTTGAAATCCATATGCACAACCTGGTATATTTTTAAGATGTAATGTTATATTTTTGTAAATATTCTTAACTGTCATTGGTGTGTGTATGTGCATTGACCTTGATTTTATGTACATTCCATTAAGGCCACTGACAGTCATACATATAGGCCTAGAGCAGTGTGTTGTCTTTGACATGGCATATGAGTGTAACATATATGCATTCTATTACAAGTTTGTTTGGGTTGTGTACAACTACTAGTGTATTTAGCTGACATTTTAGTGGTTTGCTGCAGTAGATATGTTTGGCACTCTGCTTGGTTTTGTCTTTCGCATACATAGTTGTATGTTCAGTTCTGTTTTCTGCTGCTATTTAGCATTGTTAGATGTGGATTTGCACATATGTGATGTTGCTTGACTTACTGCTCCACTGCTACCCAACTATTTGGTAATGTGCTTATTTATCCAATTTGTACTGTGATCCTTATTTATTACCTTCCAACACACATCTGCTATTGTTTATAAGCATCCAAGTATGACTGCTGCACATTTTGCAACATGTCTTGACATGCTAGTGTATAGGTAGGTATGTTTTTGTGCATTTCACCATGGCTGGTATGCATCCCCACCCTGTTTGACTACTTTTCATTGCCCATATTGTCCAGCGTGCTGTCTGTGTAACTTACCTGTTCTTACTGTTTTTTCCAACCTTTGTCTGTCATGTGTTGTGATACTTGTATAGGTATACCTGTTGTGATGGCCTTTTCCTCCTCTTTCCCTTTGTTTACCTTTCCTTTTATATTTAAAAAATGGGGCCTATTCCCAACAAAAATAAATAATTACTTATGCCCCTCATATGTTTCCTCAGATTTCCTATTCCAACATCCTTCATGTATGTCCTTCTTCACATATACCCCAACATCTTCTTTTCAATCTCGCACTTACCTTGGGTGTGTGCATTACTTGTGCTCCACACACAAGTCACAAACCCATTTTCAGCTAATGTTAGCTGTGGTAATGTGTTCATGATTGCCCTTTGACGTTATCATTTTTTTATTAGAAATGTTATAGATTCCATCAGAATCCATAAGTGCAAGCAGGCATATTTTTATTAGTAGATGAGTTACATAGATAACCATAGTTTTCTCTGAGCTTACTGCACAGATTGTTAAACATATGTATTACGAAAGGCCTGGAGCTTTAAAGCAAGTATATTTTGTTATTAAATGAATTACGGGCATATCCGTAGTTGTCTGTAATGTTTCTGGACAGATTTCTGAAAATATGTATTATGAATATCATGCAGCTTACACTTGGATAGCTGTTATGTTTTTCATAACAATGGAGTCAGTTATATTCCATGGTGTTCCTTAAGCTTACTGGACAGATTATGTTATAGGCAGGTATATAAGGCTGTCAGGATGTTTGAACTGTGATAATCTTTCGATAACTTTGTTATGTACAACATCCTTTTACAGTGATTTCTCATTACTTACAGATTACTTGCCAGTTTCTTTAGTGTGCCATTGCTACTGTGAAACTCCCTTATGTGCCAAGGTATTCTGAGTTCATTATGGTACATTTATACATTATACCATTATCTGCAAATTTAGCCCTGATATCGGCATAATGCACTAAAATCAGCAAGCTTTATAGTATTTGTCCCACAGTGTGATACAGTAACCTAATCAATGTATTTGTACATGTTGGTCAAAAAAGATTTAGCAAACTAGCATGCCATTCATTACTTATCCCCCAAAAAAGATTCCCCCAGATTTAATAAATTCCATGTAGGAATAGTGTAAGCCCTACGCGGAGTGTACCATGGTGCTACTAAGGTAGAGCCATGTACACGGTTACTGAATCAGTGTAGGGCGTGTGTTAGAGTGCTCGGATATGTGTAACACACCCCCTGCACTGTCGAAGTGCTGGACAGCACTGAAATACAAAAGTTAATTGTTTAGTTGGCCATTTTTTATTTTGTTTGTAGGGGGTGTGTTACAGTGTTCCCAGATGGCACTGAAATATAAATGTTAAAATGTAATTTTCCATTTTCTTCTCTTTTTTCTTTTGTTTCCATGGTGCAGCACTTGGCAATAACATGTGCCAGACATCTAAAAATAGAAACCGGATGCTTTTAATTTTAATGAAAAAGGTCACGTTTAAGCATAGCTGAGAAGGTTTGCACAGCTTGGTGCAGTGCTCAGCCGTGCTTAAATGCAACTGAGAGCTATACAGAACTGTATAGCTCTAATTACTGTATCCTTGGTAGCTGAATGGTTAGAGTGATGGCTTCGTGTACAGTAAGTGCATGGCTCAAATACAGGTTATTCAGCTTTTTACATGCGATAGAGAAATGTTTTAAAACATTATTTTTTTATGTATACATTGGCATTTGTTAACCAGGTTAGTGCAGCTGGAGCAGAAGCCCATTTTCAGTGGAGACCAGAGGATAAAAGCCCCAGTTACACAAAAGTTTCCAATATATTAAAGTTACACTACCAGATAACATAGTGAAATGCATATGTTTAGGAGATATAAATTATTTATTTATTTATTTTATTTATTTTATTTTACATTTGTTAACCGGGCTAGTCTGGCTGGATACATGTCCATTTTCAGCAGAGGCCCGAGGAGAAAAGCTCCACTATCATGCTATAACTTTACACATTAAAAAGATACTACTAATACGATATAAATAAAACAATAATCAATCAAAGATGACATAAGAAAAACAAAGTAAAATCGATTATACAGTATTACTAGGCTTGAGTGGATGCACATAATAATAAAGTATAATTAATCAACAATTACTTCAATGATTGTTTTTTTTTTTTTTTTTGAAAAACTCTGGTTTGCCCATAGCTAAGCTCTGCTAAGCATTGCTAAACCAAGCCAAGCAATGCTTAAACAGGACCTGTTTTAGCAGTACTTAGCAATGCGTAGCTCCATTTAGCTGGTTTGCGCCCTGCTAAGCAATCCCAATTTAAGCATTCCTCAGCTCAGCTAAGTGGGTTTGCACACCGCTAAGCATTGCTAAGCATTCCCTGTCTATTCCCTGTCTAAGCACTGCTCAGCTGAGCTCAGTGGGTTTGTGCTGTGCTAAGCAGAGCTGAGCATTTTTAAAAATGGTCCAATGGTGGCAAAGGGCAGGAAAACAGCCATATTTAAGCTGAACAAATGGGAATACAACCAAAACTTGTTGGAGTTTAATCACTGCAAGAACTATGGCTGGAGTCAGAGAGGGTGCACGCTTCCGGGTGCAGTACTGGGGTATTTTGGAGTCCAGGGGTATGGCTGGGCTCCTTGTCAAAGACCATGGTCACCAGCTGCTGTAGTGCCAGATCAAGGGCAGACTGGTATACCTGGAGAGGCAGCCCATGCATGGTGGCCAGCCTCCAGCACAGCCACCTTCGGGGCCATGAAGGGGCAGTGGTGACCACCCATGGGTGGGGAGCTCAGTCCCACTGTTGCCATCGGGGATACTTGGTCCTCCGATTCCCAAATACCATCTCTATCCAAGGTGTTTACCCCCTCATGTGTCATACACTGCCCCTATCTGCTGTCTTGTCTGTCTGCAAATGCAACCTCTCCTACCCAACTTACCTCCCCAAATGTAACTACAACCCTTCCACAACATTCCACTCTCTCCTTAAAAAAAAAAAAAAATAGAGGGCATCTGTACTTCAAAAAAATATCGCCCCATACATAGCTCTTCATTTTACCCCATGTACACTGACATGAAACAATCATCCCAGCAATTAATCAACAAAGTTATATCACCCACACCCCTCCCTATGGGATGAGAGGTTCCAAATTGTTCACAACATGCACAGCTGTTACTGTACAAGAAATTAAGAGCTATGATAATTTCCTGCATTCATCCTGCACATTCTTACCTGCCTTTCATACTGTTTTTCCCCCTGCTTTCCCCAATTTCACCACTTTCCTATCACCCCCCTTTTTTTTTTTTTTGGAAATAGCATGGGTTTAAGCGTAGCTAAGTGCCTCTTAGCATCGTGGCGTGTCACACAAACCCATGCAAACCTGCTTAAAACTGCTTTAATCACCTTATCTGATTCTGACACTGCTATATACATCCATAAAATAATCACCCTTGCCAAATCTTGGACCCTGGACCCTCTAAACTATAGCATTGTGTATTAGCTCACTAGGCCAAATCGGCTCTGAAGAATTACTGGTGTTTCTATAAATATATAATGCATTATACTGATGTCACATCAGCAAAGATACTCACACCTGTCACATATTGAACCCAGGACCATCTGAACTACAGCATAGTGCATTAGCCCACAAAGCCAACTCAGCCCCAGAAAATAATGGGTGTTTCTATAAATATGTCAAGCATTGCACTGATGTCACATCAGCAAAAATATTCACACCTTCTAAGTATTTAACCCAGGACCATGTCAACTACAGCATAGTGCATTATTCCACTAGGTCAACTCAGGTCTGGGGACAAAGTGGTGTTTTTACAAACATATTTTGCTTGCCAGTGACACACTACTTCTAGATAACATTGGATAAATGACATCATACTTGGGTCTGTGATGCAGACACCACACCACTTCACAGCCAAATACATGTTGATGGATGTACTACAGGCCTATGATATCAGTAGAGCTGACAACTGCAGAGACTGTTGCAGAATGTCCACAGTTATGCCACCTACTTATGGCGTGGTTATCATAAAACCTATTCTTTGTGCTGAAGTACTGGAAAATCAGTGCAAATTGAGGTTACAAAAGCATCCCAGACAGGTCAGTGTCATACGTCATACGCATCCAAACACACATGTTCATGCCAAGCCTGTGTAACATACTGTATGCATGCAGATATGTCTTACAACTACACCTCCCATAATAATGACTCAGTAGCTCTGTCTGTTACATTCCTAGCATGTCTGACATCTGGACACCAACAGTCCTAGCACACAGTCTAGTCTGTTGCATAACAACTACATGCTTATCAGTGCAGCATAAAAATAACTGAGCCCTGCAATGTCCAGCAGAACTGCTTGCTGCTACTGCATTCACTGCCACCCACAGTAGCATTTCAAAGGTCTGGAGGGTGGAACACATGTCACAAATATGAATACGTGTCCTAAATGTTGCCTATCACTCTCAGGATGGCACTATTACTTAACATATGTATCAGAGGCACATCCCTCACCTGGACTGTTATGGGTATCCTCACTCTGGCCATGCTGTGACACAAGAGCTGACAGTGCCCACTCACTAACATATACAGCTTGTTGTCCCCAATGTCTTCATGATCCCCAGTATGACTCCTGGCCAGAATGCAGCAGCTGAAGCCTGCTACACATGCAGCAGTATGTTCAGCTACATGCTACAGACCTACCATACCTTCCAAACACCTAGGAAAAGGCATCCACACAACACCCATACATAAAGGATTGGGAGGAACGTTCAGGTGACAGGGACATGTGTCACAGTCTCCCCCTACAAACATACACAGCTGATAGTCCAGCATCAACTGCAGCAACATGCACATTCAGATAAAAATGATGTATAGCACTCACATCTGCCTGTCTCCTTACTGACCCCAACACACATTGTTAAACAGTAAACTGCCACAGAATCAGAAGGTCTGTTAACAATGGCCAAACATAACATGCAAAACTGTGGACATATCACATTAATCCAAGCAGTGAACAGTATTTCTTCCTACCCTCTGTGATGCTGTAGCTCCCACACCTCAATAACATCCTCCTCACTGGCCAGGAAAAGGGCCAAGGCCTACATGAAAGCCTTAATTATAGCACTGTGTTGCCATGCCATTGGCTAATGAAAATGCAACCCAGCTGCTCTGGATGCTATTAGTAAGTGTGAGTCACAGACTGTTACACAGGCAATCACCTGTTTATGAGCATTACCTACAAAAGGCAAGTTGCTGCCTATGGTAAAGAGATCTGTGACTTTATCCATGAAGACAGTCTGCGATTTCCAAGTAAAACTACCACTAGATTTCTTCTCACAAAGGAGTACAGCACTATACCAGGTATGTCATACAATTAACCATGAAATGGAATGCAGATGGGGGGATGCAGTCATGGGAAATAGGAATTTCAACAGTAGGTCTCAACAACATATGGAATGATATGTTGCTGTTAGTCTGCTGTCCAGCACCTACAGTCTTCCCTTTTGGCTCTGTCTGCAGTGACATAGATAACAGCTCTGGCCCCTGAGTCACCCCACCAATGGTCAGCTCACGTATGAATGCTACTGGATTGTCTGTTGTACAATAGTGACAGTAAGTACTGGGGGATACAGCTGGCATATCACATCATGTACTGTCAGTGAGCCCCTCTCAGTCTGAGAATATCATACAGGATTAGCTCAAATATTGTCTAGGTGTCCCTAACTGTTCCTAACATACTCTAGCTAGGTCACTGTGTACTCCACACCTGTATCTCATTGCCTGACAGCTAAAACTAGCATATGTCATGAACCCTGCAGCAGGACAGCAGGTTATAGATAGTAGTAGTGGAGGAACACAGGCTCTGCTTCAGCAACAGTGTGTACATATTGAGCATACACTATAAGTTAATAAATAAAGTACCAGATATTAATGTACCATTACTGTGTTCTGAGGGGTCTGGTGTATCAAAGCCACATTCCCCACAATCTGGGGACAACCATTACATATTGTCCAACTGGTTTCCAGACATCCACATTTGTCTGGAAGGGGTCTACATATATCAGACACATGTAGACATTCTGCAAACATCTGGGAACTGCAGATGTTGGACACCTACGAGGAGGAATCCCTACACCACATATGCACTGCTCTGAGTTATTGTGTAGCTCAGATATTGCTGGAATGTCAACATGCACCTGTAGTACCACTCACCTATTTGTCGGATGTTGGCTGTATGACATGGTACTGTAACACTGCCCATAGCAGACACACCACAGTTGATGGCTGTTATGGGTGTGGACGCAAAACAACACAATCTGTCACAGCACACAGGGCATAACTGGTATACCTAGGACCATACTAGGCTATGAGCCATGAGCCCCCAAATGCCTAGGCCAGAAGATAGCTCACGTGTATGCAAGGCACCACCTGATGCATCAACAACAAGGACACAGGTGGTATCCCACGGGTGCATGTGCAGTTAACCATCCAGTTATTCAGGTTCCACCTGCAAAGGTGTAAATAGCTACCTTGCCTGATATGGCCAGGGTGACCATTCCACAGGAGGATGAGTGTGTGGGGGGCACACATCTGAGCCACCAAGCCCAATTGACGTCACACACCAGGTTGAGTGTGTGTGTGTGTGTGTGTGTGTGTGTGTGTGTGTGTTAATAGAGTGGAACTTGAGTTGCACTTGTGCAGCAGTCCCAACAATGTTGAGTTGCACTTGTGCAGCAGTCCCAGCAATGTTGAGTCCATGATTGCCTTGCATGCCAGACAGGGTCACCTCTGAGGAGTATGTATGAAACTGGTTAGAGGGTTGAGCTCATAGCCTATCTATGTATGGTCGATGTTTGAGGCCCTGGTATTACCTGGTGGGGAACCTCTGTATTGTCCCCAGCTGCTGCATGTGATGTGTGAGGTGAATGATGAACGGGGCATTTTACACAATAATGGGCCTTATTGTGGGGAATACAGGGATGTTAGAAGCCTATGTCCCTGGATAACATACACATATGTATGAGATGGGCCATCTAGAAGGTTTACCATACAATGGAAGAAATATGGTGGTGAAATGTCATGTTGCCATCAACCTGTGTGCACAGATCCCTCACAACTGATTGCATGCCTAGGATGTTAGTACTGTGATAATATGTGGTGATGTCACTCTTCCCAAAGGGGTTGACACTGCATTTCCTGGTATGCGGCCTGAGGCCATGTTTCTGGCACCAGTGATCTATCTGTGTGAGATCCTCCTAGCAGATGTCCACATCACTAAAGAATCTGGTGACAGCACACAGCATGCAGTCATCTGCAGACATGGTCAGCCATAGGCAATGGCTGTGGTTTGCACCTCAGAAGTGTACATTACACATAATGGAGGCCCAAACACAGAGCAACAGGTTACAACACTAGTTATGGGTTAACCACTTGAGGTGGATTTCCCTATGTGGATTAGCTGGGTCATGTTTACGCACCAGTGCGCTACCCCTATGGTAACATATGGTGTGATGGATCTACTTCATATGTTCGACACTTCAAAATGCCGAATTTCATATGGCCGAGACCATATGATCGACACTTGAAATGTCAAACATATGAAAAACAAAAGTAAAAAACAACAAGCACTTACCTAAACACTGCTAGTTGGGAGGCAAGCCCCCCTGCACCCCCGGGGGGTTCTTTCCCCCCACCCCCATAACTTAAATATAGCAACTCTGAGATTGCACTACAGTGCAAGACATTCTGCACTGTATGAAGATGCCGATTCTGCATTGTTGGCATTTCAAATGTCGATCATATGGTCTCGGCCATATGAAATTCAACATTTTGAAGTGTCAACAATGTGAAGGGGACCTGGTGTGATGCATACTTGGAAGCCTATATCTATTATGGCCAAGTGGTTATACTGTCAAAGGCTTTGTCTAGGTCAAGGTAGGCAGTGTTAGGCAGTGTGCACTATCATCCTCCATCCATGTCTTTGGTGATTGTGTCAAATAGGTCAATGTAGTGTAACAGACATGATTCCTTCCTTCAAAAAGATTAACTGTGCATGAAGGAGTGTGTGGAGGTCACCAGTGTCCTTGTTAATGAGGTTCACTATAAACTGTCCTATGGCCTTGCAGAACAGTTTTGTTAGGCTAATGGGTGTATAATGTGACAGACTGGTGGACGCCACACCTTAGTGTAAAGGGGTGACAGCGGTTGTCCTTCACACAGCTGGGACTAAGGCAGTAGTCAGGCTTCCTTTGAATACAGTGCATTATGGTGTTGCAAGGTTATGCTTGGGGTAATGTAGGATGCATCTTGTAATGTGATAGGCTCCCATGGTAGATGTATACCATGACTTTCACATGGCAGTGGTGACCTGTCCCCTACATATAGCAGAAGGGAGCAGGTACTGTGGATGTCCTGATGCACTGATGGGGTGACAGGGGTGAAGCCTATGCTGACTCTGTCAGGCATCAAGTATGCCATACCTACAGCAGTGGTATAGCTGGTGTTTTTCACCACCACAAGTGAGCAGATGCAAGTGCTTCCTGTGATGTTGCAGACATATGTGCAGAATGGGAGATGATTGTCTCTAGTGGATGTCGACAATGTGGGCTCTGGGTTTGCTGTGCAGGTTTCCAGGAGTGATCCAATCTGCTTGTTCACGCTAAGGAGACATTGCTCCAAAATGGGCACCTGCTCCTACTTTGTCTTGCACAGCGATATGTTATCCCAGTTATAGACACTTATGTATTGCAGATGTCCACCAGACAGGTGTACATATCCTTCCAGAGGATGATGTAGTCCTGTTGGGTATACCTTAATCCGTACATTTATACAAATGAACATATAGTGCTTGTGTGTTTGTGTGGATATTGATGCCAGTCCCTACAGAGGGGTTGGGTGCTGTGAAGCTGTGTATACCACACCCCCAGGAGGCTGTATTCCACATTGGAGGTGTATGTACAGTATGTCTGACCCTAGCTAGATGAGTACTGTGGGAGATGGTGAATACAAAAGTGACCGTATGATATTTGCTTTACCACGAAGGATGACACTGAAGGGATGCTGCAGTGGTAACCGGTGTTGTGTAATATCAACTGCAGCATACCTTCACCTCATGTGGTGGTAGCCCCTAGCTGCACCAAGGTGTTTGTAATTCTACTGTTGATGGCTCTCTGTCCATTTGTGTGCTGGCATGGGTACATCTCCCAATGTATGTTTGGGTTATTCAAGTGACCCAGGATCAGAGTACAGTCCCAAATCATAATACATTTGATGAGGTCCATATTGGCAGAATGGGCTTCCTGGTTACATGTGGTGGCTGATAGCTAGTTATGATTTGAATAGGTGTGTTGACAATGGTGAACTGCCCCTGCAGTGTCCCCTGTGTATCTTACTGCCTGTACAGTGTGGAGGTGTGTATGTGTCTCATTTATACTGACATCACATGTCCCATGTCATTTCCACCCAGACTTTGGGGTATGACTGCATAATAGGATGGTTGACCAGGTATGGCTGGGGTGCTCTCTGCAGCTTTGAACCATGTGTATGTAACTGCACAGATGTCAGCATTTCTCAGGGTTAAGAATGCTTGCAGTGAGGGCAGAGTCATGTGTAGATTCTTAGCATTTAGCAGCATGGACTTTAATGCGTGCTGTGCTGACAGTTGTATGTTAGTAGTGATAACCTCACCAGTTTTCCTAATGAAGGCAATATGGGGGTGGCGAGAACCATTGCAAGATGTCTGAAGGCCAGTTGAGACAGATGGAGGCCATCTCTGTTGAATCATCATGGTCTGTTGACTATATCACCCCAGGCTCACAGGTACTGGAACCCCCTGGAATATCACAGGATAAAAGGCCACATGTTAAGGTCAATCATTTCCTGAAGGTATTGTGGCATCAGTCTGGGTGACAGCTGAATGTTGCATAAGACTAGGGACATACCTGCATGGGACACATAATCAGTGTGCTCACTCATGTCTCACTGCATATAGTCTAGAGATGTACATCTCAGATCAGGCACACCAACATGGACTGTGACAGACTCATGACAGTACGTGTTGATGTGAGACAGCAGTGCGTATGTGATATGGTGGATTCTATCACCTGACACACAAGTAACTGTGACCATTCACATACAAGCAAGTGAGAGGCACATCAGTGTGTCTCACAATGGAGTCTCCTATGTATAATATGTTTGCTATGTGGTGACACCTGCATGGCTGTGGGACACAGGTGTGTGGCCATGTGTGGTATGTACTGTGTAGGGTTGTGGTGTTCACATGTGGCTTTGCTTTAGAGGTCTCCTTTGTTTGTGGATGTGTATGTTGGGGACCTCTGCATATGTGTGTGTGTGTGTGTGTGTGTGTGTGTGTGTGTGTGTGTGTGTGTGTGTGTGTGTGTGTGTGTGTGTGTGTGTGTGGTATGTGTGTGCATTGTGCAGATGTGGGGGGGTTAGTGTGGTTTACTGATTGTGTTCACAACATTTTTGGGGGGGGAGATATGCATGCTTGACAGGAAGAGAGCATGGATAATAGGTTCCTAATGTCATTGAATCTCTCACACAGTGTGTTTCTTGCTGGTGTTTGTAGATGGTTGTTCATCCATGTACCTGAGGCAGGTGCTACACTGTGCCAGGATGCCCATATCACAGGACTGGCAGGGGAAGCTGTAGGACATTGTCCAGCCATATAGTCCAGAATCTGAGGAAGAAAGACCAGGGAGACCTAAGGGGTGGTCTTAAAGCCCAGGTGCTTAATACAACAGTAGGAGGCTGACACCACTGCATACAATGTAGACAGGCTATGAACAAGAAGTAATAGGTGCAACAGGACAATGCATTTGAACACCTTATAGGGCATGCAGCAAGTAGCAGGAAACATCTCAGGAGGGCAATGCATGATGTATTGATACTATGTTGCTGATAGCCACATTCATACTGTGGTGATAGATGGCAAGGTATGATGTATAAGTTAGTGGTGGATAGTGGTGGCAAATGTTGATGTGCAGGGTGTGTACATAATGGTGAGGAATGTATGTGGCCCTGTGATGTGTTCTCCTCTTCATGTCTTTCAGGTGGGATGTACAGCTGGAGGAATCCACCTTTCTCAGAAGCTGAGACTGCCGCTATAATTGATGCCCTGTGACTCCATCACTAGGTGCTGTTGTCAAGGAGTTGCCATAACCAGCAAGAATGTGCTGCACTGTGGGCAGACCTTGTGGCATCGGTTAATCATGTGGGCCAGCATAACAGGAGCTATGAGCAGGTCCAACACTGGGCCACATATCTGATACATCATGCATGGCAAAGGGATGCAGCTGTGGCAAGGGACCGTGCTGGCACCAGTGGAGGGCTTGCTACTCAACAACCACTCTCAGCCACAGAGGAGTTCCTGGCAAACCTGGGTTCAGCCACCAGCTCACAAGAGTCAATAACACCATATTTTGTGGAGGTGGGTGGCACAGCTTTCACAGCCCAGGAGCGTCCAGGTAAGCATCCAGTTGTCATCATGTTAATACTGTAGCATTCATAGTGGCAACATTTTGCATACCTGTACACATATGTTAGGTCAAACTGCATTTGTGGGGGGAAGGGTTGTAATGCACACATGTGCACACACATTGTGAATTGCCAGCAATGTGGCCAGTATCAGTTTGTACTGTACATGTTGACATATGCAGATATTATCTTGTACCAGTGCCACAATTGTGTCTGCTGACAATACCTGTCCCAAACAAATCTATAGGTACCTCTCGTGTGGCTGGGGTCTATCATGCTGTTGCCAGTGAGTGTGGCACTGTTTTGTTATGGCTCATCTATACCATAGGCATGTTAAGGGCAGCCAGTTTGCCGTGGGTACAACTAAGTTTAGCCATATTGCAATACTTGCAGGTTCACTTGTGGAGGGGTTTACTGCAATGATTACATCGGTAATCACAGTAGCATATTTGCAGGAGTTGTAACATATTAGCACTTATGTTTGTGAAGGTGTAGGCAGTCTGCTATAAAGGGGTGCATTACTGTTTTGTAAACAGTTGCACTGTGTTTTAGGTGAAGGTTCCTCACATACACTGACATGTCACTTATCTCACTGGTGTATAGTAGTAGCAACAGTAACTAGATGAAGCTGCACTGCATGTTGTTAAGAGCCTGTCTTGTGTGTGTCTGTTGTCTGCCTGTGTGTTGTGCATGGCATCAGTCATAACGTGTGATCTGTATAATGCATTTGTAGCACCTCACGTGTGTGTGTGTGTGTGTGTGTGTGTGTGTGTGTGTGTGTGTGTGTGTGTGTGTGTGTGTTTATGTGGATTAGCAGACATTATAGTGCAGGACTTAATGTGGTCATGTTGTCTTCCCCTCACAGGTGACCATTGGGGTTGGAGCGTGTTCTCCCCTCACAACTTGATGTAAGTGTGTCATTGGACTCTGATGATGATGGTGGCCATAGGGAGGCACAGGTGGGGTTGTTGGGGGCTGAATCTATCCCATTGGTTGACATCCCACTTCCTCCCCCAATGTTCCCGCACACAGTCAGTATGCCCACACATACCCAGTCCTTAACAGCCACAGATATTGTACAGTCAGATGGTGGTGGCATTGAACAGGAGAGTGTGGTGACTATAGCATCTGTGACTCTAGACAGTAGCCATAGCCAGAGAGCTGGTGAGGCCCAACATAGGCAGATTGACAGGGACAGGGAATTGGGCACGTGGACATAGGGCAGCAACATCAGCTGAGAGCTCACACGGCCATGCACAGTCACACTCCCATAGTGGCAGTACCACCAGCACTACCAAAGGGGGTGCTTTCCACACCACAATGTGGCAGACATGGTAGTGCCAGTGCCAGTGCCACTCCTGTGTGAACCGGTTCCCATGTTTGTGGCTGCATAGACTGAACTGTACATTCTGCCATGTATGGTCCACAGCTGTCCAACATACCCTCATGTAGGGCTGGCACATGTCTTGTCTGTGTACATGCATGCACTCACATATCACTGTCACATGCAGGTCACCACTAGACACACACAGCTCCACTCCATGGCCCAGCTGACCAGCACCCCGCCAGACACACACACATGATATCAACTGTGTGGCACAGCCTGGGCCTTTGGCAAACCTACACCACACCCTGTGCATGTGATGATACCTGTGCCACATCCCTGTCATCCATACCATCAGTGCAGGGACATGCTAATATGTATTTGATGCACATGGTGAATATAGTACAGTTAGTGGCAGTTTGTAATGCAGTAGTGTTATGCCCTGTAAGGTGTTGTCTGCTGGCAATTATCATGCGTACACATGAAAGTGTATGTAGCGTTATGTCATTATGCTGTATTGCTGTTAGTATTGCTGAGTGACTGTTGTCTTCCAGACCTTATTCTGTTTCTGTTGCAGGTGTCTGTGGGTGTATGTCATGGAGACCTGCTGCCAATACAGCAGCTCAGGATGACATAGTGGCAATGAAGAAATGTGGTAAGGTACGGCTGTATATGTGCATGGTTACCTAGGTGTGCATGTATAAAACATTGTGTGAGGGACAATGGGGGCGGACAGCGTAATCATGCAGCCATACCCTTTGACACAGCATGCTACCCTTGATACATGTCACCTGGGAGTTCTGTAGGATCACAGGTTCATAGGATCATAGAAAGTTAATAGAGTAATGGCCCTGGGTCTTTTACAAGCCTAGCCTTTACTTTATCCTTGACAGACTCATCAATCAGCATCTGTTGCCTCTGTCATTGAGGGACAACGGTGCAACCCTGGGACAGATTTGTGGTTTCTCATCCACACATCATGGCTACACTTGATGAGGGTCTGCATGGTACTCTGTTTGACATGCCTGGGAAGTGCATTCATGTGATAGAGCAGCCTCTGGGAGACAAACCTGTCTCTCCAGCAGGTTTTGTTGATGTTGCATATGAGATTCAGGCCTGCCATGCTGGTAATGCATGAAAAGTTAGACTCACATGCATGGGCCAGCTGTTGAAGGGCTGGGCACAATGTTGCCATCTAGATGTGCCACAGCCCACCTGTGGACAACCTGTCCAATACTGAGGGGGCCACTACTGATGTGAGGCTGTCTGCATGGAACAGGTGTTGGAGGACATGGATTATGATTGTGGGTATTACTATGGCCTTTCCAGTTGCTGCAAATGTCTGGATAGGTACATACCATATGGGCCACTGTACTAAATTATTGTTGTACTGACTAAAGACTATACATAGGTAATGTCCATCTTTAGTCTGGATGCACTCCCTTTACCTATGTGATGAACCATGTACAAGCCTTTTCTGACCACTGCTGTTTCTTGATGGCTGAATGCAGCAGTGTTATCAACCTGACTACCCGGGTCTCTCAATGCAGGTAGTGTGTTTATGGGTATGCTGTTGATGTGGAAAATAGTAGGGACATGCCCTTGCCATATGGTATGATGGTACTGTTTCTGCATTCAGGTTGACATAAGGACCTTGGCACATACCATACCCAATGTGTGATCCCGTTGCAGCGAGTTAACATCAGCTGGTGGGTCACCAACCGACAGCACACTACTTACAGTTGCCACAGCCATAGGCAGTACCTACAATTGTGGGTGGTGGCAGTTAGCATGCATGCCGAGATACATGTGGGTCAAGGGGAACAGCAACTACTGACAGGGACTCCACATGTATATGTATTACAAACACATGGACAACACAGAGTAGGGTTATCACCTTATCAAATGTGCAATGTAGGACACTTCTTGAAGTATCATGAGAGTTGGCAGACAAACAATACCCACAGCAAGTGCAATGGACATGAGTTCTCTAGGTTTTCCAGTATGACAGCTTTTTTGTGCCACATTTCCATAGCTTATGCTATGTCTCATTACATTAAGGTGCTTCTGATGTTACATAACTGCTTTATGCAGCTATTACACAACTTTATGAAATGCTTGTTGTACTGCACTCTTGGACCCCTGTATTGTTTGAGTTGTTTTCACAGGTCACACCTGGCCAATCACGGACTGCAACCTGCAGGGTGGGACAGGTAGTGGCCATATCTCTCACCTATACAGATTTCGCCGAATGTCCTGATGTTTGTCATATACTTTAGGTCCGTCTGTCATAACATCATGGTTTTCTGGCAAATTAGTGGCACATGATTAAAGACTGACGTTAGACAATAATGACAGATATTTTAATTTCAGGTTTCATACCCTTCAAAAAATGCATGCTAATGCACAACCTGTTATATCTACTTTCTATGTTTGTCATAGCAATATTTAAAGATTGACCCTAATTTTGGCCTTTGTCCCTCTTTTCCTGTATGTCTTTATCCAGATGACTTTCTCTAAGGTGTTGAGAGGTATGGTGGTGGCTCTAACACAGTCACAGTGCTGCAAGGAGATATACATACATACATACCTACATATATACACACCCACTCATGAACTGCTCTTGTTGACAGTAGAGACCCTACCTGCCTAGTTTTACATATGATAGCACTATATGCATATCACATGCCCCAAACAGCTTATATGTTTCTGCAGTGTCTGCCATTACTATTCAGGTAGATGACATCTGCAGGTGCTGTAAGGATTGCCAGTGAGGAGTTAATAGGTTTGCACAGGCCCTTAAAATGGTATAACTGACACACACACTGCTGCAGGAGGTTATGCATTCAAACAATAATGCACTCACAGAGTTGCTACATTTGCGATTAGAACCCCTGCCTATCTAGTCATGTACACTACAGACTGATGTATGTATTGCATGTGACACAGTGCTATTGTGTTAGAAACTGTCTAACTGTGCTTCTAAGGTGGATTACATCTGTAGGCCCTGAATAGGTTGCCAATGGAGGGGGTTAGGGTGGAACGGCCCACAAAATGGTATAACCATTGCACAGACAAAGGCAAGACAACCACACTACAGGGGATAAGCATACATGGACTCATCCACTCACACAGCTGCCAGTCTAGTTGCATGTACTATAGTACTACCCCCTTATCGTGTGCACCACAGTGCTTGTATGCCTGGAGAGTGTCCAATGTTGCATCTAAGGTGGATGACATCAACAGGCCCTGTATAGCAGTGGAATTGGGGGTTTAACAGGGTGGAACAGGCTTCAAAATGGTATAACCACTGTACATACATGGACAAACACAATGCAACAGGGGAAATCCTACACACACACACACACACACACACACACACACACACACACACACACACACACACACACACACACACACACACATACACATACACATATACACACACACACCACACAGTTGTCAGTATTGAGATTAGAACCCCTACCTATTAAGTTGTATTTACTACAGTGTTACATAGTTATCAGATGTGCCACGGAGCATATATGCCTGTAGAGTGTCCAACGGTGCATCTAATGTGGATGACATCTACAGGCCCTGTAAAGTAGTGCAATGGGGGATTAACAGGACTCAGAATGGTATAACCAACACCCACACACAGGACAGACCCACTGCAACAGGGATATGCTTCACACACACACACACACACACACACACACACACACACACACACACACACACACACACACACACATTTACGCGCACAGTTGCCAGTATTGAGATTAGAACCCCTACCTATCTAGTTGTAAGTACTATAGTACTACATACTTATGTGTGCCGCTGAGCTTGTATGTCTGGAGAGTGTTCAGCAGTGCATCTAAGGTGAATGACATCTACAGGCCCTATAAAGTAATGCAATGGGGGTTAACAGGGTGGAACAGGCCTTAAAATGTAGTAGCATTGCACACACATAGGTAGGAAATACACACAAACACAAGGGGATATACTTAAACATGCACATCACTGAGTTGCCATTGTTGGGATTAGAACCACTACCTATCTAACTATCTATACTATAGTACGCAGAATACTTGCTTAATGCATGCGCCACACATCTTATGCATTTGGAGAGTGTCTGGCACTGCTTTTGGGGTGGACAACATCAGTACCTACTGACAGGTAGGCCACTGTTATGGAGAACACTAGTCACAGGGCCATAAAATGGGTGACCATTACACAGACATAGGCCTGCTGGGAGTGTGTATTCTGCTGTATGTGTAATAGATGCACACACACACACACACACACACACACACACACACACACACACACACACACACACACACATGCACACACACATACCCGTGCACACACACACATACATACACAAGGCAGGTGATGTGAGATTACAACCCCTACCTAAGTATTATTAGACAATGGAGCTCACCGTACTATTTGTACCACCACTGATTAACATTGGTGTATGAGTGGCTGCAGCACTACATCACTCTGTGCCTTTCACTGTCTCTCTCTCTCTCCCTGTCTCTAATCTCTATTAATGACATATTTGTATATTTTACCTATATACAGTATATGTATGTATACCACACTCAACAGATCCAGATATATCTTATATGTGCCACATACGAATAGATGAGGGGAATCATGTCGGATGAGGGTGGCGAGAAACAGTTAAGGTGTATATAGCTGTCTGTATGCAAAGGCATATATGGACATTACAGTTCTATAGTCAGATGTGGGTTCAGACATGGGCTGAAATTAGCTAAGTGTAGGAGAATGCCCAGTATGACCATTAATACTAACAGTGGGACTCCAGGCCAGACCTACCTGTACTCTAGTCCATGATTTTGTGTGCTACAGCCAATTGACTGATGAACCTGTTTAAACAGTCCAGTACCTCACTAATATACTGGCTGACAGATCTCCTGGTTATGTGTAGTCCTTATTAACTGAGTCATATGTAGGCTGGGTACAGAGTGTATTGAACTGAGCAGAGTTTTGCATAATATGTGTGGTACATTTTACATAGCACTGTGATTTCCTGATATGCAAGTGGCAGATCTATATAGATTATTGTGAGTAACTGCTGACAGACATTTGGTTACTGACTCCATACACTACAGGGAACCCATGCTACTGCATGAATTGTAGTAGTCTGTGCATTCTACGTTTGTCTAGCCAGTGGTTCATCCTTCCTCTTATATGTGGCCCTTTGTCCTGCTCTGCTCCAGTTGCAGGCTTTGTCCACAGTTGCTTCTCTGTGTAGTTGTAGTTATGGTGTGACTGGGGTAAAAGATGCAACACCAAACACAGGGTTACAGACTTCACATCTCTGACTGTACCTGTTTTGCAGGTTGTCCAGCATTGTGCCCCATACATCTGCTGCGGTCCTGAGATGGTTTATGTTGCACTGTTATTATAAGGCTACATGTTGGCCATAGCTCTCAAACTCTTACAGCCAGACATCTGGACAGGGCCATATATAACTGTAGGACACAGGCCTAAACATGGGGACAGGATCTTAATATTGCTCTTACAAACATAGACAGTTGGTAGACTGGTTTCATATTAGCTTACATTTTCTTATGGGTATGAAGTCTGCATCACAACTGCCTATCATGCATGTTTTCCCATCAACCTTTATTGGTTTGCCAATAGTTTGCCAGACAAATGCAATGTTATGACAAACAGAACAGATACTGTATATGAGGCATACGTGTGGACATTCTGCGATACCCCATTATTCATGGGGTATGGATGGTGCCCACTGACTTGTTGTCAGTACTGCTGCAGTTACATGGCAGCCTTTATATCCTGGTGCTAGACTGACTTGTCACAACTTGTTGTTCTACTAGGCACCATCTGGGTTACTCAGAGCTGTGTACTGTCCATATATGTGGCCCCCTGTCCCTCCATTGCCTCTGGCTTTGTGCAGTTTTCCTGCAGTAACAAATACTGACATCTGGACAGTCTGTAGAACTCCAACCATAGGTGTAGCTCACATGCAAAATAGTAGGCACAGCCAGTATCAAACCATGGACCCTATGAGCCACAGCAATGTATTTAGCCCACTAAACCATGACAGCCACCAATCAATGTCATGTACGTCCTGACACTATTAACCACACACATACATAGCACATTGACCCCTGCATATTGTGGAAATGGAACATGTTAGTATGTTGATTGGGACAGCCCTGGGAATGTGTGGTCTGCTGCTATCACCTTACAAATATATATGTTATTGCAGTTGTATGAGAACAGGGGTGTGTCGGGGGTACCACACCTCTCAACTGTACAGATTTTCCAGACTGTCCAGACGATTGCCTCATATTTTGGGTCCCTTTTTCATAAAACTGTGGTTTTCTGCCAAATTACTGGCAAATCATTATAGACTGATGTTAGAAAATAATGACAGATATTTGAGTTTCAGCCTTCATACCCTTCAGAAAATTCATGCTAATGCAAAACCTGTTATTCTATCCACTTTCTAAGTTTGTAAGTGCAATATTCAACAATGGTCCCTCTTTTTGTGCCTTTGTCCCACTTTTCTGTATGGCTTTGTACAGATTTCTTGCTCTAAGAGGTTGAGAGGTATATAGGGACTCCGACATTGACATCCATGCATCTGTCCTATGACCCTGCTGTTTGTAAGTCCCTCACATAGTGCAGTGGGTTTTGCTGGCTTTGGGGCCTACTGCATATTCTGTGGCAGCCAGTACTTGGCAGGCAGTCCCAGTTGTCTCAAGTAGCTGTCACGGCTATCCCAGTAGCCCACTCCATTCCCTTGCATACATGCAGCAATACCATACATATGCTACCACAGTCTACTACCCCATTCATTTCTTGTTAAGAAAAGTGACTTACCTTGTGCCTGCAGCAGTTGAGAGGACAGTGCTTCAGGGCTGACAGTGTCAGATGCATGCAGTATACAGCCTATACATGGTAAGGTACAGGTAGTATGGTGTGGTTAGTGAGGTGTCAGTCCCTGGATCCCTTGGTTGTCAGCGCATGTGGTATGGGTTGCCTCTTTGCCAAGGCTAGGGCATACTGGGCACATCTATGTCTGCTTACAGGGACAGGCTCAGAGGGTTCCTCCTCTGAGTTCCCTTGTGCCTGTGGGGACCTTGGCACTGGTGGGGGGTTGTGTGTCCCTTCCCCGTGATGTTCCTGCCACAGCTGTTTCTGCAGGTTCATATTGTGTAGCACGGCACATACTATGAACATGTGTGCACATGTGGCTGTAGAATACTGCATGGATCCACCCGATATGTCAAGGTAATGGAACCATGACTTGAGCAGCCCAAATACACACTCTACGATGTTTCTAGTTTATGTGTGTGCCTCATTATGGCATTCTTCAGTTGGTGTGTGTGCATTTCTGATGAGTGTTATCATCTATAGTTCCAGTGCATAGCCAGCATCAGCATCCCCCAGTAGATGGCCATATGGGATACCCCCCGGCAAATGTCTGGTACAGGTCTGGTGCATGCCAGATGTGTGAATCATGATAACTGCCAGGGCAGCCAGCACACATATTCATGATAATGCCTTGTGTATTGCACATGACCTGGCAGTTGATGGAGTGATATCCCTTATGGTTGACATAGACTCTACCCTCCTTACTGGGTGGTGCTTTGTTGTGCACATGAGTGCAGTCTATGGCACCCAGTACCCCTGGGTAGTATACTACATGGTGGAATAGATGCATATTGCTGGTCCTCTCCTCAGGGGTGCGGGGTAAATAAACGTGCTCACTGGCATGTGTTAGCATGACATCCAGGAGCTGGTGGATTACCCTGGTTGCGAATACCTGTGAGACCCCCAATATGTCCCCAGTAGGTCTTTGGAAAGTACCTGTCGCTAGTATTCTTAAGGCTACATATACCTTTGTTTCCACTGGGATGGGTTCCCCTCTGTTAGTTCTGGGACTAAGGTGAGGGTGGCAGAGCTTGGTGAGTTCCTGTAGTATGTCTCTGTCCACCTGGTAGCACTCTACTATCTCCAGCTCATGTAGCCTCTGAAAGGTTACCCTGGGCCTGAACACTCTTCTCCTTCTCAGTCTGGGCCTATTGCCAGCATCAGCATCATCACTGACCTCAGCCTCTAGCACATACAGATGTAGCAGAGCAGCAGCAGCCCCTATTATTTTGTCAGTTAAAATTCCAATGTGTGTACTCTAGTGGTGCAGAGTATGTGAGAAAATCAGATTGTTGGGTGTGTGCATACTTTATAGTGGTGTACTGCAGTTGCAGCCTTTGTGATTGGCTCATTATGCTGCATTCCACCTGATAGCTATATCATTGGGGGTTTGAATGGGCCATTGTCTGTTGAACAGGGCTCATCAATCATTTATACTTGATTTGCTTTCAAAGGCTATTTCATGTTATTGATTTATTTATTTTTTTATTTCTTCCACTGCTGAGGAATACGGCATGCTGCGCAAACCTGCTGCACCAGTGTAAACATTGTTCAGTAGTTTGGACCCTCCCCTGTACACGGCCATGCTTTTCTTTTCTTTAACCAGCTAAAATATGCGTAGTGGGGGTTCCCATTCAGAAGCCTGAAACATCATAAGCCTGAAAATCAAAATCCTGAAACCAAAAGCCTGAAAATTCAGAATCCTGAAAACTCAAAATCCTGAAAGCCCAAAATCCTGAAAGACCAAAATCCTGAAACTCAAAATCCTGAAAACACAAAATAGACATACTGATGTCATTGTGGCTTTGCTATTGTTAGCTCTGTGGTGTTAGGTCATGTGTTGGGGTCAGGTAAGTGTGCGGTTGGTTTTATTTTAGGGTTAGGGGCGGTTTAAGTGAGTTAGGGTTAGGGCGCAGGTTAGGCATGTATGCAATAGTGACAAATATTGGGGTTAGGGCAGTTTAAGTGAGTTAGGTTTAGGGCGAGGGTCAGGTGAGTGTGCGATAGTGACGGACCTTAGGGTTAGGGTTAGGGTCAGGGTCAGTTGGTAGATATTAGTGTCTTTATAGTGACATATTAGCATTATTTGTGTTTTCAGGATTTTGAGTTTCAGGATTTTGGTCTTTCAGGATTTTGGGCTTTCGGGATTTTGAGTTTTCAGGATTCTGAATTTTCAGGCTTTTGGTTTCAGGATTTTGATTTTCAGGCTTATGATGTTTCAGGCTTCTGAATGGGAACCGTAGTGGGGCATACCAGTGTTAGACACGCCCCCCCCTTGCTTAGCTGTGCTTAGCTGAGTGCAAACAGATGCTGCTAAGCTCCGATCTGCTTAAACATGCCATGACACACCCCTTTTGATGTTAGCTATTTGTTCTGCCTACACCAACATAGTACTAGCCCTACCATGGTTAGTACCTAAAGATATGGTGGCCCTTTTTGCTATTCAGTAACCCTGGCTCATTTACATACACATAATTGCATATACCCTGGATACTGCACTACATCAGTGCCTCTCCTTAGCAATCACTGTAACCTGCCATTTTATGACTCTGCATGCTGGGCACTATAATGCAATACTTTTGCATATGTGTAAATTCCATATTTTACAGTTTTTACTTTTTTTTTTTTTTACGACACAGCATGTTTGTGAGTCACTGCATGCTGCTTAAACATAAAATATGTATTACAAATAATTTTTCATAATTTGCATTGCTTTTTTAAGTCACTGGCCATAGTTTTGAACATTTGCATACCTACTGTGCACTATACAGCCTATTTTATGGGCTTTTATAGCCCCTGTATAAAATTTGTACTCCGGTACATGGTTTGTAACCGCATAAATTTGTTATACTGCCATGGCACCTACATGGGTGCCTTTCTACTTGCTGAATCAGAAATTTACCTCATTTGCATGGTTTTCAACAACTTATGAGGTGATTTCCATTCCGCAGACACCTCCATGTCCGCACGCTCGTGCACACCCCCAGCCCTGTTTCCAGGATCACTCGGCGGCCATATTCCATGTTCAGACCACAACACGATTCCTACACTGACAAATGCACTGTGTAGGCTTTATTGAATTACCCCTGATGTGTGCCTGCATGAAAATACATGAGGAAATAAGCTAGCACATTAAAAAGTAACAGTTTTTTGTTTAATGCAGAACAAAATGGAAAAAAGTCAGCACATGTCGAACTTCACTATTTCTTTCAGCAAAAACATAACATTTTTATTCATATAAACAAAATAAAGCAATAATGTTAGCTATAAATAAGCAACTCACTAAATACACTGTGCTTGTTTCAGAGTAGGATAACTGTTGAAGCATTGTTTCACTTTAATGAGTTTTTATATGTGAATGGGTAACAGGGTCAACTTTACAGTTTTGGAACCTCCCTGCAGAATTACCAAAGACAAAGGACTTCAGAAGAATTAATGGAATCAGCACAGGTATAGCAGGATTAAAATGGGTAAACCCATTCCATGAAAAAACTACAGATTTGGGGATCAGAATTAACAAAATCAGGATGCATCTAGCAGGACTAAGGGGAGAGATTTCAATACAATTAACAGAAATGGGGAGTCCACCAAGATTAGCAAAGTTAGACCCTTAGCAGAATAAGCTCATAAAGGATAGGAAGAATTTTTAAGTATTTTTAAGAGTGTACATGGCTAGGTCTCTTGTTATCCCTGTTATTACTTACCTAGTATTGTTCCTATGTCCCTGTGAACTGACATTGGGGTTCCCAATCAGATTAACAGAATTAGAGAGGTCAGGACAAAACTGATTAAAAGGACCCAGGGATCCCAGCTTTTAGCAAAAATAATAGAATCAGGAGGCCATAGCAGGCATAGCAGTCACTTAGGCCTCATGTACAATTAATAAAGTCAGGGAATCACCAATAACATGAAATCATTTGGGCCACTCATCATAATTAACCAACAGGGTTGCTACATACTGATTTCTTTCCATTTTATTTGGAAAACTAAAAGCCATTCAGGAAAATGACTTTACAGACCTGAAGTTACAGCCTCAAGGCAACCAGTTTTGTTCAAGCATTGTTTCACTGTAATGTGATTGTATCTGCGGAAAATAGCAAAAAATATAAGACAAATCCTGCTTTCTGTAGTGCTGAACAGAGGTGCTCAATTACATCATAAAATGAGCATGACAAGGGGGGGAAGTAGGCAGGACAAAAGATAGAGCAAACGGTGTTGCTTTTGTCATTTTTTTTCTTTTTCTTTTCATCTTCCAAAGGGGCAACCTCATTAGCAGATAACGGTGTGCACATTAGTTTTAGTGGAGAAAATACCTACTACCAGAATTTATCTAAGTGAAGGGGCATAACTCACAACCTCTTTCCTCAAATATTAGGGACATAGCTAAAAATAATGGGGGGGGGGCCCAGAATCAGAACAGTTTTAAATATCAACGTAATTCACTTAAAAGTAAGTTTTGTGAACAATAAAAGTATGGAAATCTAATGTCCGGCATTATTGACTGACTGCAATAATCAATAATTTACTCAAAAAAAAAAAAAAAAAAGATACACTTCAGGGACATTTTGCAAAATGAAGGATACTTGAGAGGTATGAAAGGATGCCATGTAGCGATAAAACATTCAATGAAATAATGCAGCTTGCTGCTTGACAAAATAAATGCCTGCATCATTAAGTCCAACTCTGCCAATGGAGATATCTCTGAATTTTACAATGAGAAACAGTTGTGCCAATCTTTATTTTTTTCATTCTACAAGATTTATTTTACCTGTCTGAGCAGCCTGATGTATTAGTTAAATGAGATTGCTATACTAGCTGTTGTTCATTTGGCAAATTTAGCAAAATATCAAAATAAGCAAATTTGCTGTGTTTAGTGTCTCCTGTATACAGGGAGGGTGCCCCACTGACCTCAGACTTCAGTGCTACCTAAAATTGGCTATAATTTTAAAAAAATAGTTGCCTATGGTATGCCTACTATGGGATGATCAGCCTTATTAATAAAACTAGATATATGTCAAGAGGCACAATGCTGCCATTAAGTAAAATATATTCATGTGTTACACATTGACGATTAGTTATAGAGTGAAACATAGTCATTGAATTTAATGGGCTTCTCAGTAACACAGGAGCTTCACCTGTAGGTGGGACTAGGCACTGCATTTTTACCACCTTATTTTTGCTTTAGATATTCTCAAATCAAGTAAAGTGGACTTGATTCTAACCTATGTAGTCTGCCTAATTCCTTCCTGTTTCTATGTCATCTGGTGGCACCTTCTGATGATGTCATTGAGCAAAGAGTGTGTAGTTCTATATATCAAGGTATTGAATTGAAAAGAATCTTACTATGCCAAGGTGAGGTATTGATGTTTTGTAACACTGTATGTTCTAGAATTTTATTTTCTATTCTGAGGGCGACTGAGTCTGGCCAATGTTTTTCTGTGCAGCAGCAGCTATACCTGTTTATCATATCTGGTATTGATAGCATGGAGCTAGGTCTGGCATACAAGTAAAGCTATATAATCATACAAATATCTAGATCAGTATCCTCACCTGTAGGGTGGAATGGCCATCATTACTGAATTCTCTCCACAGCTCTACTAGCACAACAGGCAATTAAATCTATTTCTGAAAACAGAACACTATACGTCATCCATACAGAAGTTTTGGAAATTGCTCACACAACACCATATCATGCATATACATGGTTGCAGGATCCCCCTCTCTAACTCCTGAAGCCTGCAGCGCATCTCTATATGTATATGACACTTGAAAGAAGAGGTAGTCTATCTTCCCACTAGGTAGTATAGCAGTGAGCAGAATGGACTTCCAAGCTTTTGACCTATGTTTGATTTCTGACCAGTGCAAGTAGTCTGTAAATTTAGACAGTTGTCCCGATGGCGCATTTGACATACAAAAATGTGGTGCTCATTTTAGCTTGCCATGCTCATGCAGTGGTTAGTACTCTGCACTCTAGCTGCAGCAACCTCAGTTCGAATCCAAGGTATAACAGTATGTTAAGGAGTGATGGGTTCTCCTTTCTCCATTTATTACCCATTACCAAACGGCTCAAAAAACAGATGTGAGAAAACCAGATATAGTAGTCCACGAAAAAAGGCAAAAATATTTTTGATCATTGAAGTTGTTGCAACAAGCGAATACAGTGTTTTACATGCAGAGACACACAAATTCATAAAATACCAAGATTTGCAAGTAGAAATGCAAGTTATGTGGAAACAAGATACCCAGACAATTCCAATAGTAGTGGGAGTAACATGTCTAAGAAAAGGAACTTACAATCATACTTAAATATGGTACCAATATATGTAACCCAGTATGAGTTAGAGAAGGAGGCAATTCAGGGCACATTGCTAGTGCTGACAAGAGCACTCTTAGCTAACATCAATGTCTGAAACAATACTAATTGCATCAAGTCTAATTGCACCTTGACTTAGGGATGGCATCCATTGCTGTCATTGTATTATAAACCCAAAATACTTGGATACTTGGAGAAATTAAAATACCTGATGCCACATAGAGGTGGCTCTCCTGCCTTGCTGAGAAGTTCATTTAGTTCAATGAACATTTTTCGCTCATACAAACATACTTCACTGCATGCTGCCACAATTCACATCCCCCTAGTTTTCTTACTAAAAGTAAGTATCTACACAATATCTTTCCTCATAGACCCATCACCTTCTTTTACTTTTCTCTATCAATTCACACTATCTCCCCTTCCAATTTTTAAATGCATATAAAAAAAGAAAAAAGAAAAAAAAAAACAAAACAAAACAAAAAAAAATAGGTTCTAATATTACCACTTGTCACTCTCAGAATGTTCTTGTGTGGTTGGCTCTTTGTTTAAATACGTATACTCTCAGAATGTACCTCATGTATGTTATTCTATTGAAATAACATTCTGATTTAATATTTATAGAGCTGCTACTTGGCAGTAGACTTATCTGTTGTTTATATTTTGCAACTTTTGTAATAATTGTTACTTTTCTGGAGCTTTTCTCCTCAGGTCTCCACTGAAAATGGGCACCTGGCTCAGCTGGATTAACCCGGGTAAGTAATGTTAATAAATTAAAATAATTAAAAGTGATTGTCCTATTGCAGATAATTATTTATTGCAGTGGATTATTTGAGTTATTAGATGGCATGCCAAGCATTATATTCTTAGACATTCCATCCTGTTCTGTTTTTGTTACCATTGGTGTGAATACAAATGTATTGAGTTAGTTACTGCTTTATTGTCTAAACGCCTGACTGACAAATTGATTGAACTTCAGACTATGTTATTCTTTCTCTTGAAATCTGCTGCAGATTAGAGAAAACATGCTTATTCACTGCACATTGTTTATACCCTTGGTTACATCATCAAAATCCAGGACCGCATGTCTCAGAATCAGGAAGTGCCAGGCTACAACTCAGCACAGACTAAATACAGAGAAGTTTATTCACCTTAATAAATATGGTTTCAGATAGGAACCTAAAGTAAAATCTACATATTCTAGAATAAGAAAGCCCACTTTACATGAGAGCATAATTACTGAGTAAAGAAAAAATAAGAAAATACCTTTGCCCATAATCTTTAACTGCTCTCTAAGTTTTGCATTACAAACAAGAAAGAAAATGAAATTCAAAAGTAGATAACAAAAAAGCTAAGGAATTTTATTAGTTGTATGAGGAAACCCTAGATGGCATTCACACACTTTTTGGAAAATGCAAGAGACTAACTAGATTCTGTACGCATTTTTAATTTACATTTGTTAACCAGGGTAGAGCACTGATCTCCATGGAGCTTCTTCAGAGTCAGCCGAGGAGTACTGTCTAGTTAATTGACTTGCTCACAGTTAGGCAATAGAGATTGAGGGAACTAAAGCAGGTAGACAAAAATAGGTTTGTTAATCCCCTACTCCAACTGCCAGAGTGGTTAAGTGACTTACTCTGTAATACAGCAGCAGGGAAGCAAACCCTTCTCTGCAGGAAGTAGCTCACAGCTCTGATCTTCCTTGACAACTTAAATATGCAAGACAAAAATGCTTTAGAAAATTGACGACTTTTGAACCAACATTGATTTTAAACAAAACAGCAAATTCATCAGAAAACACACAGTACTATGACTGTTAAATGACACCTAGTAAAATGGAATGTGTGAAGGGTAGAAATATTGATTCCCTCCCCAGTCTGTCTTCTGTGTGACCTTGAACAAGTCACTTAACCAGACATTACTCCCAGGTCTCCCATGAAAAGTGATTGTATATCAAGCAAACACTTCACCTAGTCCTCTTGTCTTAGGGGATTCTATTGTATGACATGCAGATGCCCTGCACATTAGGTCAGAAAAGGAAGATAACAGTTAGCTTCCTGTCTGGAGCAAGGATCTGTAGTATCACACATACTCTCAAGTTATACCTTCATCAGGGATTCTATTCAAACCACAGTCTTCTTCTTCTTCTTCTTCTTTCAGCTTTTCCTGGTTAGGGGTCACCACAGGGGATCACCTGTCTGCTCATGATTGGCAGTGGAGTTTTTTATGGTGTCGAGTTGCAAGCCCAGCACCCAACTTTCCACAGAAGGCACACACATGCACAAACTCACACCTAAGGCAAATTTAGAGTGTCCAATCCACCTACAGCATGTCTTTGGGATGTGGGAGGAAACTGGAGCACCCAGAGGAAACCCACGTGACCACAGGGAGGACATGCAGACTCCGCACAGAAGGCACCCCAGCTGAGGATCGAACTGGAGAACCTCTTGCTGTGAGGCAACAACCCTAACCACTGCACCACGATGGCCGCCCTCTATTCATACCACAGTATGAATAGAAAATAATTGAATTTAATAATTGGCTTAGTTTCTGGTGTCACTCCAGGGGAATCCAGTATTTATCAGCATGGGAGGACATGATTAATGGACCATGTTGCTTTGCAAAACATGGTCTCCACCTGCACCCCCTGGGCTTTTGGATGTTGGCTAAAACTTTATCCAATCCTTTAGAGCCTTTTTAGGCAATATCAAAATAACAAAACTATGAGCATAGTGTAAAAAGAACCTCAAAGCTATCTTAATGTGTTACTGCTTAATGCTAGGAGCCTAAGCAAGAAACTCCACATGCCAGAAGCTCTCCTCACTCTGCCGAATGTAGATATCCATGTTGTCAGTGAGACTTGGTTTAAACAGGAGAAAGTACATCTACAGTGGAAGCTTACAGTGCCCTCCACACATTTGGAACAACAGCAGCACAGACAGGGGCTAAAGGTGGATGTCTCTCAATCTACATTAGTAATAAATATAACTCCTTGCTGGTTAAACAGGATGATACCCTGGAGTTCATCCACATCCAAGTCTCCATAGACAAGGTTCCTTACCATGTCCTGGCCAGATGCAGGTTACCTTCTATGACCCTCAAAGCTCACAACTCTTACTTAGACCTTTTAGAGGCACTCACCATCCAACTAAATACCCTGTTCTTTGGAACTTTTACTACCCTTCCATAGACTGGTAAACATACACTGCCTCTAACTCACAGGCACAATGTTTCCTGGACTTTATCAACACAAACATCCTGGACCAAATAGTGCACACTATAACCAAAGGATCAAACATACAAGACCTAGTATTCCCCAACATGGGAGAGAATTGCACCCTACCTCCCCTCGTCATGTCCTCATTGCTGAAGTCAGACTTAAAAGCTGTCTCCTTGAAATAAAATCAACCCAAGTAACCCAATAATAGTTAGGAACTATTTTAAAGCAAACTACATCTTATTAAAAGACAGTTTGCCAAAATTCAAGGCTCCTCCAATCCCTGAGAACAGAGATTCCTAAGCAGAATTATTTACAGACATCCTGTACAAAGAGATAAATGGTGGCATTGAGAATTCCATAATAACCAGAATTAAGGTAGGTAGGTAACAGATCTAACACTAAAAGCAAACCCCAGCAGTGACATTCTTACCTTAACAGGGTATATAACAAAATAAAAATAGAGACAAGAACTCTCTGACTCAATTGAATAAGAAAATAAAGTCCAACAAGGGCAATTATGAGGTCATGGGAGCCTTCCAGGCCAAGGAGAATCACAAGGCCTTCATCGACTATGTCAGGAACCTTAAAGTCAACACTCAGCAGAGTGGAGAACTTATGGTAAATGACACATCCTTCAGTGACCAGGATGACATAGCAAATCTACTGGGTGATAAATTTAACTCTATATTCACCGCCCACTCCATCCCCACTAACTCTTGTGAAATCCTTTCTAGCATCACCCCCCCCCCCCAGCTATCAACAGGGAGCAGGTCCTGGTGGCACGCATTAAGGCCAAAAACACTGCATCCATGAGCTGTAGCAATATCCCTGGTTGCATCCTAAATAGCCTGAAACTTGACCTAGCAGGACCACTGGAGGCACTCTTCAACTGCAACCACAAAACATGTTACATGCCAGGTGAATGGAGGGCTGCAATGGTCATCCCTCTTTATAAGGGTGGGCCATCAAACAACCTTGGGAACTACTGACCTATCAATCTGAGAAGTCTAATATTCAGACCCATGGAACAAATTATCAAGGAAATGATCAACAAGCACATTGGCACTTGCAGACAATGGAACCTCTTTGGCTTTCATAAAAGAAAGTCTTGTACTCAACTTGCTTGACTTCTTCAAGAGGGTCACCAAGGCTGTGGATAAGGTGAAAATGGTGTACACTACGTATCTTGATTTGTCCAAAGAATTTGATATAATACCCCACTCATGTATTGTTGTCAAACTCTCATAACTAGACATAAATTCCTAAATGACACGCTGGATTTCTGGCTGGCTCACATATAAGACACAAGAAGTCAGGACTGGTGAGACCATTTCCACCAGGAGACCAGTAACCAGTTGAATATCCCAGGACTTCTTGTCAGGCCCACTCTTGTTTGGCATCTAGGGCGTTGCAGTGGTGCAGTGGTTAACACTGTCACCTCACAACAAGAGGTTCAATTCTCAGCTGGGGTGCCTTCTGTGTGGAGTCTGCATGTCCTCCCTGCATTCATGTGGGCTTCTTCTGGGTACTCTGGTTTCCACACACATTTCCAAAGACATGCATCTGGAGCATTTCTCCTGGGCTTCCGCTTAATAAAGGCTCTGCCCTAGTTGGACTTTCCCAGTCAACAAATGTTAAAAAAAATATATACTTCTTGAAAGTAAAGGCTACTGTCAAAGGCCTGTGATTTAGCAAGTTTGCAGATGGCTATAAATTGGGAGCTAGTATAGATTCTCCCCATTACAGAGACATCTTTCAAGAGGGTCTAACACAAACAAATGACCGGTGCAAAAAGCCACAGATTAAAACTCAGTATGAAGAAATGCATTACAGTGCCCTTTGGTAAATTGTCCAGCCAAGTTAATTACTCATTCAATAAAAAACCCTAATAGTTGACCTGATAGTTAGGGATCTGGGAACATATGTAGACAGTAATCTGGCCTTCAAACAATATGTAGCTAAAATAGTAAGAGAATCATTCTATGTCACCCAAATCCTAAGCAAGAGTATGGTATTCAGGACCGAGGAAATTATAGTGCCACTCTGCTAAGTTCTTATCAGACCCATCGAGAACAACGCTTTCTTGGCATGTAGCCAACCAGTACAAGTCACTTGCAACATTTGGGAGGTTCCTCATCAGAAGAATCTGGGGTATGAATACTCTGTCCTACACAGATCCCCTTAAGGCCCTATCACTGTACTCTGTACTCAGTCTCCTATAGGTTACTGAGAAGCAATCTATGCCTAACATATAAGGCATCCTCAAATTGTGCTCTGATGGATCTCTTGCACATGCACAAAACAAGCATCACCAAAAAACAGTGGATCCAAGGACCTGAACTTTGTCTGCAACATAAATAGAACATGCCGGAGAGACCAATATATGTCTTAAAGGATCCCCACACCATAGTATAAGCTCCCCGTCTATGTGAAGCAGAGTTCATCCCTGATCCTATTAAAAAGAAACCTTGAACACTGGATGAAAAATCACAAATTCACCCCCATTCTGACCCTATGTCTCTGATGGACAGCTGTCAACTGCAAGTAAATTAATCCACAACTAACATACCCCCCAACTTAACCTTAGCTACCTCTTTACTAACAATTATCACAATATAGATGTCCAAGCAACTTGGGGACAAAGCATGTTTGGGTTGCATGCTGGGCTTGAAAAAGACCCTAGTGGTTGTTAGCCTAATCTAAACCTATAAAGATATTAACTAGTGGGCCCTCCTCATTAACAAATGGGTATGTATGTGTATTTGGACAGCTATAACGTCCTTTTCACTTTGCATTGCACACTGTGGCAGATTGCTTGCAAAATATGGCAAAAATTAACAGGAAATGCCACATTTTTGCAGAGGACACCACACAAGCTGAATATTTCTGACTCCCCTCCTTTTAAAATAAATAGAAACGTTATGTTGTATCAGCAATGAGCAAAAAGACTAGTTTCTACTTCACAAATTCTACACTGAAATTCTGATGACAAAAACAAACTTTGTTGAGATAGAGTCACTTGAATTTTATATGCCAGAAAACAAAATTTTCAGAAATCAGACTTGATTTATATTTTTTGGTCTATCAGATGATGTGTTCAACTGTGCATAAAAACAGAATAGTAGGTCCCCAATTCCATCTATCTGTTTTGAACCCAGTATCAGAGCAATAACATCATGATGAGACTATTAACTATGCTCCATGGCTAACTAAAGATACTAAGACTACAATGAAAGAGAGGGATCTGGCTTGGAGTCAATATCAAAAGAACAAAGCCAGTAATATGAGGCAAACTTACCAAGAACTTCGAAACAAAGCCAAAAAAAACAAATCAAACTAGACAAAAGTAACAACTACAAAAACATGCAGGAAAAATATGCCAACAAAACTAAGAAATTTTGGGCTACAATAAATGGCATAATCCACCCAGGTAAAGCCACCACCCCAACTCCAGTACTACCAAACAACCATGACAACATTCCCACACAATTTAACAAGTTCTTTACTGAAACAGTCCAAACCCTTATCAATGCCCTCAATACCACTAGCAGCCCTATACCAGGTGCTAGCAAAAACCACCCTATTACTCAAAACAATACCACCAACTTTTCCCTACACCCTGTACCCACTAAAATTATTTCAAAGCTCTTTAAGAAACTCAAACCAACCACACTAGCTGCTGACACCCTACCAGCCGAATTCCTTCAGATAGCAGCAGATACCATAGCCTATCCAGTGTCCATCCTCATAAACAGGTCACTTGCAGAATTCAATGTCCCCACCTTGTGAAAAACATCATACATTATTCCACTGCACAAAGGGGGCATCTCCTTAGAAGTCACCAACTACCGCCCATTTACAATACTCTCACCTCCATCCAATATATGACAGAGAGTTGTACATTCCCAACTACTTCGGTACTTCTTACAAAACAACTTAATCTCCAAAACCCAGCATGGCTTTAGACCATCCCACAGCACCACCACAGCATTACTATCATTTACAGATATAGTTAACCACAATAGAAACAAGGGACTATTTGTATCTTCCATTTTCTTAGACTTATCTAAAGCCTTTGACATGGTAGACCATAACATTCTTCTCCAAACTTTATCTACCCTAAGCTTCAGCCCCTCCACTATATCATGGTTTACTAGCTACTTATCTGGTCAACAGCAGGCAGTCCTATGGCATGACCAGCTGTCCCCCCTGCTACCAGTATCCATAGGTGTCCCTCATGGATCCATCCTTGTCCCACTATTGTTCTCACTATTCACCAACCAAATCAATTCCTCCTCACTCACAGCATCAGTAGTACAATACACAGATGACACCACCCTTAGAAGTACTGCCCCCACCTTAAAGGAACTGCAAATCATCCCCAAAAAAACTTTTACTCTAATCAAAACATGGTTCACAAACATCAAACTTATTCTTAACCCCAAAAAAACGAAATTAATTATTTTTGGCCCAGGTCAAGCCCCCCCCCCCCCCCAAACAACACTTTCACCATTCACTCCAAAGATAACATTCAAATCACTTCAACTGCACACACTAAACTCTTAGGTGTAGAAATAGACAATAACCTCAAATTCGACATCCATATAGCACAAACCATTAAGAAAGTTAATAAAAACTAGGACTTCTGTATAGGAACAAGCACTTTATAACTAAACAAACCAAAGCTACTATTGCAAGAACTCATCTCTTATCCATCCTTCTCTATGCCTCTCCCATCCTTACTAATCTCCGCCAGAGTGACCTGAACAAAATGGAATCTTGTTATAACAAAATAGCCAAGTTTGCTACTGAAACCTCGTACAAATCCCACCACTGTCTCGTCCTTAACCAACTCAATTGTCTCAAGCTACCTCAACTACTTCTGTTTAATCAGCTCACAATAGCGCATAATCTCTTCTACCTTCCAGAAAAAAAAACTGCACTTCAAAATATAACTAACCCCCACATCCCTACCAGAGCCTTACAATCTAGTTCTCAAAACCTAATAAACATTATCAGACACAAAAATGATGCTGGCAAATCTCTCTTTGCCTGCACTATTGCCAAAATCTGGAACTCACTAACTAGCCAAATAACCTCTACTATTCAATTTAAGAAACTCCTGAGAACGCACTTCTCAAACAATTGGCTTTGTTCATGCTACTCCCCAGGTTAATTTGCACCAATACCATGTTCAAGGATTCTACTAAAGGTCCCCTAATTCCTTTCACTGTAAAGCTTAATAATCACTGGTTATTTCTGTAACAAAATATTGAGAGTACTCATAATTTAGGAAGACAAAAAAATGTTTTTTTTCTTGTGTTTATATTTTATATTCTCTATAAACCCTACTACTAGAATGCTGTATTCTGACTTTACTAAAGGAATTGTTAATCTATACATAACTTATGTTTCTATGAAACCTATATCTCTGTATGATATTCTTGTGTTATTTCTTTATGACATGCTACTGGAGCTTTTCTCCACGGGCCTCCGCTGAAAATGGATATGTGTCCAGTCGGACATTCCCAGTTAACAAATGTAAAATAAAAATAAAATAAATAAAATAATTCCCCACCCCAAATCCTGAGTGATGAATTACTCAGATCTGTGCTCTGTCTGGCATTACTAGTAGTGGTGATAGAGAAACCACAATAGCAATACTAGTGGCATAATTGGTGTGGCAGCATATTTAATCACTCGTCCAGTAAAGGATTGTGCTGTTATGAAGTATTCAGACACTCTGTAAGCTGAAAGTGGCAACACCAATAGTTTCACCTCCATAACACTTTTAGTGTGCAAAGTGGGGGGACAGCTAAATGTGAGTGTAAGTAAGGACAATACGTGCATCTGCATGTGCAAGTGAAACCTAACTATATTAAAGTGCTCCTTCAAACTGACCAGCGGTAGTAGCTCTTTACTGCTATAATGAATAATGTCATTATTATGAATCTTCCAGATGAAATTACTGCAAGCAGTTTCAGATAAGATATATGCCTTCCAAGATGTAAGAAACCCATATAATTAACATAATTACATGGGTTGTATGCCCTGCCAGTTAACAGTATTGCATTTAAAGAATATTGATGGAAATCCTTTTTGCCAGGTGCAATTATTGTCAAAAGTTGTTTAGTACATTATGAAGAAAAGCTTATGGTAATCTCACATATTCATGTTGCACACAGATATTACACTTGCAGATTTATGGGATTGTGGATAGTGATTTTATTAATATATCATGCATGTGCAGGAAAAAAATATTGAAAAGTTTAATTTCTGCTATTTCTGCATACCTACTAGGTACTGTATAAAAGTTCTTTGCAATGACATGAATCTTTGTGTTTTTCAAGTTCTATGATTTGAGAGCTGTAATTAACCCAGCTTTCCACTTGGTGGTGGTATAGCATTTCTTTTATTTCCACCTCTCTCAAAATACTAGTTTACTATGTTATAAATCTGACCAGTTTTTACTTTTGTACACTTATATAAATGCTTGCTTTATTTTGCTATAGGGAGTTGTTTAATATTTAATAGATGAAATCTCACAGGACAGTATGTCATGTAGCAAAACATTTGTGCTAGTTTAGAAATAATACATCTGATATGTATTTCTGAATCTTTACTTATTCATTACTAGCACATGATGTCCATAGTTCTTGTTTGAGAACGTCTTACATTATATGATTAGCTTATTTCTAGAGTTGTAGTTCTTCACTATGCAATGTTAATTACTTGAGACATTTGTTAAACAGATTAGCCTAATGGACACAAGTGTCTCTTTTCAGGGTCAACCTAGGAGCACTGCCTGGTTAAGTTACCTGCTGAGTCACACAGTAGGCAGATACAGGTAAAACGAATAAAACCCTGTAATTTCATAGTTAGGCAAAATTTATTAAGTTTCTATATTAAGAACATTCAACTCCCACCTTCTGAAAATTAGAACTCTCCACTAATCCAGAGCATCCATTCCTTATTTTGTTGTAGCACTGCTACTTGCTTAACTCTCAACTCTACAGATTTTCAAAGAATGTCCTTATATTTTATGTTCCTCATAAAATTTGTGGTTTTCTGGCAAATCACTGGGGTGATCTAAGGACTGAAGTGAGCAAATAATGACATACATTTGAGTTTCATACTTCATATACATCAGAAATTGTACACAAACCCTGTACTCCAGCAACTTTCAAAGTTTATAAGAGCAGTATTTAAAATCTGTTCCTATTTTTGGGCCTTTCTCTTCCCATTTTGTCAGGCTTTGTCCAGATTTCTTACACTAAGAGGTTGAGAGGTATGCCTGGGCACAACTCAAGGTTCAAAAAACATTTAGCAAAAGTTGCTCTCTGACTATAGTTAGATGTCTGCGTTAAGTTAGCTTGTTTTATTTCTATGAAGTGCAGATTTCTAAATAAAATTCCTTCGGTGGTCCACACTATATGTATTATTACATCCCCAGTTCTGATGGATTATGAATCAAATGCAATACTTTCTTCAGAAAGCTATGATTTTTGACAATGTTAATTTCTCTGGTATATTAGCGGTTTAATTTGGAAACAGGTCAATTCATCAAAACCTCATTTAATGAATGCAGTGCAGGAAACACATTCAGTGACATAATTAATTGAAAGTGTCAGACATATCTCAGAGACAGGAAGAGTTTCAGGTTTTGCCTGAAAAATCTAAGTGCTTAGATAAATGAAATGCATGATTGAAGTGTAATGCATTAGGGAGAGATTCACAAAGAAGCCATTTATCACAGGGAACAGGTTCGTCTATGCAGCCTGGGTCTACCATGGACATCTTTACATCTTGTTGCCAGACTACTTGATGGATACATTTTTAGTTGTCCCTGGCGAGAAAAAGCTGATCACAGCTATGTGTCCTAGGCAACCCTGCTGATAAGAGCACACTGCAATGCCAACATATCATAGTGTTGAAAGCGGTACATGTTAACGTTAATTGTCTAGGGGCCCACCTTCACTATCCTAGCATTTAAAGATGGTCTGTTTGTTGTGTAGCATCACCTCCCATTTCTCTAATATAAATGCACATGTGTTTTGTCCAGAGATACACTTCCAATGTTTGGTAAATGAAGCAACATATATGAGGAGTCTACTGACACCCAGAAAAGTATGGTTTGTTTTGCCTGCCATGGAAAAAAAAGTATTGCTTGCATTTTTAATGCCAGACTGTACCAGTAGCCAGTTTTTATATATTCTAATGAGAAATTTTTGACTCAATGTACTGTTCTCTGGTAATCCGAATTCATTTGTGGAAGTTTTCATGTGATCGAGCAACACTGTTTAGAAAAAAAAAACTTTATTAGCAAAATGTAAAAGATCAAAGCATTATCTTGTAATCTGTCTTTTTGTGATATAATCCTAACAGGCATATATACCTGACCAATGTTCAGATGCTGAATGAACAGAATGATTGATAATTTTTGAAAGTATGTTAAGTGACAACATTAATATGCATTTCATCATAAAAAGGAAGATTTTTAGTATAAGGCAGTAGGACTATACATACATGAGTCTGTATTCACATTCATATGTGTGTGTGTGTGTGTGTGTGTGTGTGTGTGTGTGTGTGTGTGTTTGATACAAAGTGTAAGACTGTAAACTGTGAAGTATGGTATGTATGCATTTTGATGATAAACATAGCAATGGGAACATTAAGTCACCTGAAGTCATGCTTTTTATGACAGATATATAGACAGCCATTTCTGAATCACCCCAAACCATGAATTTTTACCAATAAAATTTAGTTTTACAAAAAAAAATTACATTAAATTAAGACCTCCCTTTTTTGTTTTGTCAACAGTCCTGTGCAATATAAACATATTTTCCTGATACCTTTATTTGTTTACTACTTTATTTTAATGATGTGTACCAATGATCTTACATCAGATGTTCCTGTCTTGTGGTAGTTGTGATTTTGTAGTTAATCATTCTAGTTTAATTTGGGAGACTGACAGATCAGAGCATGCCTTTGGTGCATCTGTTGCAACAGTACATTTATATTAACAGTGAACTGTTCTACTCAGTTTTTGATTAAGACACTTGTGAAACATGGCTTTCCTTGAAGTTAAAACAGTATACAGACAAGAAAAGTGTTTTTGGAAGAAATAAGTGAACAGCATTTTTGAAATGCTATGAAAAACAAGAAATATTTCACAGGCTCTGTGTTTGCCCTGCATGCAATGTGTACATCAACACTCTGATCATTTGTCTTTCAGTCTAGAGGTGTCATGGCAAATATCCTTGGTAATAAATATCCCGGTTCGCAAGAGTAATATCCAGCTAATAGATATCGCAGTGAACATGAGTAATACGCAGCTTTATATAAGTGACATTGCCTGATGACTCTGCTATATAGTTTCAGCCAAAATGAAAGATTCTGATACTCTTTTTTTTATCTAATGACTGAAGCATTTCTGCAATCTACCTGAACTGCACATAAAAAAGATATACTAAAAGGGATGACAAGAAGGAAAATTCTGATTATCTTTAGATGATAGTTTGATTTGATACCAATTTGTCAGTAAATGAAATGTATGATTGTGTTAAATGTAATCCTTTAAGCAGAGCTTCACAAAGAAACTATTTATCACAGAGCATAGCTTATTCTATGCAGCCTAGCTCTACCATGGACATCTTTGCTTTGTGCTGTCTTCTTGCTTGATGGATAAACTATTAGTTGTCCCTGCAGATCAAAAGCTGATCACAGCTATGAGTCCTGGCCAGACCTGCTGACAAGAACACACAGAAATGCCAACATATCACAGTGTATGAAGCAGTAAATTAAAAGATGCAAAGGATGAAGCTACCAGGTAACAGGAAAAGAGGAAGGCCTAAGATAAGGTTTATGGATGTGATGAGAGAGGACATGCAGGTGGTTGGTGTGACAGAGCAATATGCAGAGGACAGGAAGAAATGGAAACAGGTGATCTGTTGTGGCGACCCCTAATGGGAACAGCTGAAAGAAAATGATGATGATGATGTCTAGGGTCACATCTTCAACATCCCTTGATTAATATCACCTCCAATTCCCCTAATATAAATACATGTGTTTTATCGAGAGATGCCCACTGTCTTACATCTTACACCCTTCCAAACCCATTATTGTTTGATGATTCTTATTGTCCTTGAGTGCTCCCTTTCTACCTGCTGCATATTCAAAATAAATCCTTATGGTACAGTGCCCCCCTGCATACACATACATTTCTTTATGCTTATAATAAATTATTCTTCCTAGATGATGTCTCATCCATTGTAGTCTTTTATATGGAATTACTGGTGATCTGATAAACATTTCTGATGTATCATAAATAAAAGTGGTGTTTCAAAATGATGCATACCTGTGCTGTATTTTATACCTGATTCCTATGACTCTGGGTTTATGAGGCTTGCATAAGCTGGCATAATCTGGCATTATAAACAAAAGGCTGTATATCACAACTTATGGGAAGTGACCAGCTAATGAAGGTGTGTCAGAGAAAATGCTGGCCCTCTGTATTCACCAAAATAATGTTTTGTGGGTATAGCATTGATCCAATAGCACACTATGCTAGGATGACCACCAGGGCTGGTGTTTGCATTTTGGGGGCCCCCAACAGATGTCAAACTGGGGGCATCCCTAGGTACTTCCAGGCTACGTATCACCCTGTCACTGCAACCCTTCCTAAGCAACCTTTTAGTTCATGCTGCAAACATTTAGGAGTAGTATGCACAGACTAATCCTTTGCTACAAAATTCTTAAATTACAAGACTTGTGTAGTACACTGTGTTGGCCCAACTCACAAGGGGACATTTACAGTTATTGGCATTTAGTTGCAGCAATGATATATTGTAGCAACTCTATGTACAGGTTTAAACTTAGGTGAAATGGGACCCTAGGCCTACTGTTTCAGATCCCACCCCTATACACACAGCAGCCTCCAGTCTTCCCCTAGCCCCCCTCCCCATCTTGGGCTCCCCATACCATGCACATTACTTTTTTCTTCCTTTTCTCACATTTTACCTACTTTTCAGCTTTTTCAAGAAGCTATAACTTTCTATATGCTCTGAAGCGCATTTTAAAGTTTTTTTCTTTTTTCATACGTTTTCATCCAATAAAGTCTTGAACAGAAATTATGATTAAGTAAAGAAATTGTGTTGTTGTTCAACTTTAATCTTCATTGCATCCTTTCAACACACATTTCCTGAGCAAGACAGTACAGTAATAACCATTTAGGAAATAAGAAAAGAATTTCAGTTTTATTTTTTTTTCATTCAAGGAAGACATAAGTTGTACTGAAGGCTTGATGTTCAAAGATTACAAAACAGTAGCTCACAATAAACTAACAACCCTTTGTTGTCTGGATACACAGGCCCTATCTGGGAATTGCCTGCCTCCCAGTCCCCCCAGAAAGACAGTTTTTGCATCCCTCTGGTGTTAGACTGGGATGAAGGCAGAGGTTCAAATTACCACAGTCATTATTTCAAGGGACTGCTGATATACATATACATAGTATGCCTCCTCACTCCTCAATCCAAACTGTCAAAGGCAGCTACCTGTATATGTGTCCTAAGTGTGATTGTGAGGAAAGTGAAAAAATAATGATTGCAGTTACAAATTCTACTTTGTTGCTCCTACACAAGTTGTATTAACCTTCTTTGTACACCTCTGAAGTATGTAAAAAAAGTAAAAGAATCATTGACCACACTGTCCTGAGCTCTAACGCGAGTTTTAATTACCTCATGTGCACACCTCTAAGATTTGACTGTGAGGAATAACACCACAGTCCCCCCCCCCCATATAACCTACAGCACCTTTCTGTACACAGTCATCTGAGCAAGGCTGGTATTAGGATGGGTGCAGCTGAGAGCAGAGGCCATTATCAACATTATGCTAACAGAGTCATATCACAGTCCTGCTCAGGTTAAAGAACATAATCCAAAAATAAATATATATTTACCCCTCATTTTCCCTCACCACAACAGCATTTGTGGGGCCCTCACACAGTCAAGGATGATTAAAGGAGCCCTTTGTATCCATTTATACAGTCTCAGGAGTAGGGGTCCCCAGCATCTTAGAAGATCTAAGTGTCTGAATGTTCTGGGATATATATTATGCCTTACTTTTGAAATATAATTTCTTGTTACTTACATTTTTTACTGACACTCAGAAGAATAATGTATATATCCTGGCATTATTATGTGTGTGCATAGATAAAACTCACTGACATTTTTATACACACACACACACACACACACACACACACACACACACACACACACACACACACACACACAAGCATAAGCCACAGTAATATTAGTTTTGTACTTATTTCAGCAATACATTGTACAACAGTGGTACCAGCACACCAGATTAGTGACTGCTGTTAAGTAATTATCAGACAGAAGCAGGGATGGGTCACTTTTATTTACTTTAGTGAGGAATAATGCAGGCCTCTCACTGTCCCTAATTTCGCAGACCTTCCCTGATTTTGCACATAATTTTGTTCTGTCCTTTGTAACACATTTGATTTGCTTGTAAATCATTCAGGATTGCAAACAGTCAATAAATCCAGACATTAGAGTTTTATACTTAATGTCGATACAAAAGGTGTTATTCTATTAACCTTTTCATTGAATCAGAGTAATATTTAAAATGTGCTCCTGATTTTGTGCCTTTATTCTGCTATTATTGGTAGTGTACTGAATTCTTCAGTGAAGAAGTTGAGAGTTACAGTATCTGGTATTCTGCAAGTATTTATAAAACTCCCTAAAAGAGAAAACCATCCCTAAAGATCAGAAGTACTAGCTCTTCTTAAAACCCAAGGCATGCATGGGCACTGGTCACACTGGGCTACTGACCTCTCTAGTGCTTACCATTATCATGTTCACTATCAGCGTTATCCCAACAGGTTCATATCACACACCTGTTCAGGTTAAAGAGATAATCAGGAAATGAATACAGTTTTTTCTCCTCATTTTCCCCAACTAGCAGCAGCTTTTGTAGGGGCCCCACACAGTGAAGAATGATTAAGGGGCCCCCTTGCAGCTACAGGTATTGCAGGCACCTAAAGCTGGCTATGTTGTTAGTTTTAGTGTACAGAATGTCCACCAGCAGGGTTTAACTAAGCCATGGACACTATGTTAGTGGTAAAATATTTCATGGAATTGTGAAGGCTCTTGATTGATAAAACATTGTTACTATAACCAAAGACATTTTTGAATTTTAGAGGAGATATAAATAAGCATTATTACCCACCTGGTTTATTAAGTGTACAATATTGATGTACTAGCTTTTGTTGGTTTGACAGACATGTTAAAAAATATCAAGGTAAGATAACTTGCTGTGGTTGGGGGCCCCCCAGGAACAGGGGGCCCCCAGCGACCGCAGGGTTTGCTGGTGCCTAAAGCCGGCTATGATGACCACCATAAAGCTTTATAGTACAGAATAGGTAGCACCCATCTCTCTTTATGACTCTTAAAGAGAGATGGGTGCTATTATACTATTGCTATGGTGTCATC
>NC_056729.1:981786686-981826686 GCF_019279795.1 Protopterus annectens
CTGAACATAAACCCCTACATCACGAGATGGGTTGCCAACTGGCTCATGGACAGAACCCACATGGTAAGAGTTGCGGGAGCTAGGTCTGACTCTAAACCGGTTACATGTGGCATTCCCCAGGGTTCAGTCCTAGGACCCCTCCTGTTCGGCATATACTTCTCAGAGGTACAGGCAAGCACAGGAGGACTATGGCTGACCAAGTTCACAGATGACTGCAAACTAGGGGCTATAATTGACTCTTCGGCTGACACAGCCATTATACAAAAGGGTCTCACTGAGACAGATACCTGGTGTCAAAACCATGGCCTCAAGCAAAATGCCAAAAAGTGCATAGTCATCCCCTTTGGAAAAAACAAAGTACCCACAAACTACCACATAGGTGGTATCCCCCTAAATATGGAAGACGTAATAAGGGATCTGGGGACCCAAGTAGATAGTAACATCTCCTATGATAATCACATTGCCAAAGTGGTTAGAAAATCCTTCTATGGGGCCCACCTAATCACAAAAGGGTTTGCATCCAGATCGAAAGAGGTCATTGGGCCCCTCTATACATCACTCATCAGACCCATCATAGAGTACAATGCCCCATTTGGGATGAACCTTACAAGACACCTGCAACAACTGAAAAGACCGCAGAAGTACCTCACCAAGAGGATCACTGGCCTCAAGCAGATGCCCTATGCACCTCGACTGAAGAAACTCCAGCTGTACTTGGTTGCATACCGCCTACTCAGAGGTGATCTCTGCCTGACATACAAGGCCATGTCCAACCCAGAACTGATGGACATGCTCTACCTAAAGAAAATCATATCCCCTCAAGCCACACGCTCCAGGGATCTAAACCTCACCACAACAATAAATAGGATGTGCTAGAGGGATAGATTCCTGTCCCAGAGACTTCCCATGCTCTGGAACAAGATTCCAATCTACATTAGGCAGAGCTCCTTACTAACTCTCTTCAAGAGAAACCTTGACGAGTGGATGGGAAACAGAAAGTTTACCCCAGGGATCACTTCAATGGCTGTGCTGGACAGAGGCACAGGGAACTAATCTAAGGGGGCGGCGAAAGCCAACACATTCCGGCTAGGCTTATAAATGCCTTTGGGCAAATAGCCTAGTACCTACCTATGAACCTATGAACCTATCTTCCAGTTATCTAAGTAGGCTTAAGTTTAAATAGTGTCATTGAAGGGCTCTGTTTTACGTGAATTGGGAGTTTGTTCCAGAGAACTGGCAATCTCTGGAGACATATCTGTCTCTCCAGCATGTCCTGTTAATGTTGCAGACTAGGCTAAAATCCCTAGAGTGAGTGAATCTTGTCCTTTTGACTTGTGGATGTGCAGCATTTCCAGGGTCTGAGACTGCTCTGTAGGCCAGGCACAAGTTGCATCTCAGCAGCCGATAAGATACAGAGTACAGTGACAAACATTCAGTCTGCCCATGTAGGTCATGTGTTGAAGGCCCTGAATTTTCTTGGCGAAAAACCTCTGAGGTCTCTCTAGCTGCTGCAGGTGTCTGCTGAGGTACATACAGAAGGGAGCATTGCACTCTATTAGGATGAGTACAGGGGAGTTATAACATCCTTAGCTTTGGATGCAATGCCCTTACTTATGAAATGTGCAACATAGAAGGTCTTCCTTACCACTGTGGACACATGGTGATCGAAGTTAAGATTGCTGTCAACCTGTGTTCCCAATTTCTCACTGCAAGGTTTGAGCTAAGGGGTACTGTTAATATTTCCCTTTCCTGAAAGAGAAGATAACACATTTTTTTGCATTTGGTTTAAGTTCACGGTTTTGACACCAATCATTTGTCTGTTAAAGCCCTTTTTGTAGTATGTCATCATCATCATTAGGGGACTCGATAGTTCACCCAGTTTGCAGTCATCAGTGAACTTGGCAAGCCACATGCCATCTATTTTCACCTGGCCTTCTGAGAAACAGATTCCAAACAGTAGGGGGCCGAGCTCAGATCCTTGTAGTACTCCAGATCCTTGTGGTACACCACTGGTAGCTGGTCTTCTGGTAGAGGTGGAATCCCCATCTTTGACTGTATGCATTCTGTTGGTGAGCCAGTTGGCTACCATCTAATGACATATGGGTTAATTCCCAGCTGGGTTAGTTTCTCAATGATGCCTGAGTGGGGAATTGTGTCAAAAGCCTCGGTTAAGTTAACATAGGCTGTATAGGTTCATAGGTTCATAGGTTTGTACTAGGCTATCTGCCCTAAGGCATTTATAAGCCTAGCCCAAATTTTTGTGGCTTACGCCACCCCTTATATGAAAAAATACTGTGCCCATTAGTTTGTTGTGCCTCTGTCCAGCAGTGACACAGAGATGATTCCCGGGGTAAACCTACGATCTCCCATCCACAGGTCTAGATTTCTCTTGAACAGAGTCAGCGAGGTGCTCTGCCTCACATGGACCGGGATTTTATTCCACAGCATAGGGAGTCTCTGAGTGATAAATCTATCCCTCCAGCACGTCCTATTTATATCCGTGCTAAGGTTTAAGTCGCTTGCTCTAGTGGTTTTGGTGGATTTGGATTTTTTGAGGTGGAGCATGTCCATTAATTCCGGGTTGGACATGGCCTTGTATGTCAGGCACATGTCACCTCTGAGCAGACGGTATGCGACTGAGTAGAGCTGGAGTTTCTTCAATCTGGCAGTATATGACAGATTTTGGAGTCCCTTTATCCTTTTGGTGAGGAACTTTTGGGGTCTCTCCAATTGCTGCAGATGTCGGGTGAGATACATCCCGAATGGGGCATTGTACTCGATCATTGGTCTGATAAGTGAAGAGTACAGGGGAACAATGACCTGTACTGTTTTGCCTTCATCCAGGGCTTTGGGGACATTCTTGAAGAAATCCACCAGGTTTAATAAGCATGATCTACCTTAACAAAGACAAATTGGGTTGGGTCAAGAGTTTGAAGGTCATCTATGTTTTTGTTGATAAGCTCTGTGATAATTCTCTCCATGGCCTTGCAGATAAGGCTGGTTAGGCTTATGGGTCTATAGTTCCCAGGGTCAACTGATGGACCCACTTTGTGCAAGGGAATTATTGTTTCTCTTTTCCACTCTGCTGGGACAAAGCCAGTACTCAGACTGTGGTTGAAGAGAGTGCCAAGTGGTTCCACTAGTTCCTGTTTCACACCATTCAGTAGGCAGCCTGGGATGTTATCTGGTCCCATAGAGGCTGTGTTTATGGCCATGGACAATGCAATTATGACCTGCTCTTTGGAAATACTAGGCAGCGGACTAGAAACAGGTATGCTTTGGGGTATGCCTGGTGGTGACAGAAGGATGAAGTTTGTGACAAATCTGTCTGCTAGAAGGTTGGCGATGTTTTCAGGGTCAGTATGGGTGGCACTGTTTACTACTAGTTTGGCACAAAGCTGGGTCTTCAATTTTAGATTTCTAATGTAGCTAAAGAATGTTGTGATTATCCTTAGCTAGGGATGCTAGTTTAGCTTTGTAACTGGCTTTAGACTACTTTACAATATATCTAACTTGCTTGTTCATGCTTTGGAGGGTGTCATTCCTCTGCTCAGTCAGTTCCCTCTTGTTCTTAGACATTAGGTTCTTCCTCTTGTTGTATAAACTATTTATGCTTGATGTCCATCAGGGTGACTTGTTTTTTTTGTGAGGACCTTGTTTTAATCCATTCAGGTATAGCTGCTTCTATACATTTGTATAGGTTTTTATACAGAACATTTGTGTATGTCTCTGTATAGGAGTCATTGTTGACAGTGGTAGCAGGGGGTTTCAAAATATTTCATAGATTCATACTAGACTAACTGCATCTGTGGGTCATTTTAAGCCTAGCCAATTACCCTATGTGAGAATCAATCCCTGCACCTTGTATCTGTAAGGTAAACACGTTAACCATTCTGCCAACCTCCAACCTAAATGTGAGAATCAAACCCAGTATCCTGTGTCCAAAAGGTAAACAACTTTGCCATTATGCCAATCCTCAACCCATTATGCCATTGCTTAGGAGGCTACAGTTTGCTTTCGAGAAATTTTTTATAAGTTCAGAGGTTAAAACTAAAAACAAACAACTCCAACAAATGAAAACAAAACTGAAGCAGGCAACCAGGCTCCACACAAATATTTAATAAATTAAGTGTTTTCATTCAAAAATACAAAGGACTTCATCAGAATCAGTTCAGAGGTTCATAGGATGATGCTAGGCTATTGGTCTGGAGGCCTTTATAAGCCTAACCAAGAATTTGACCCATGTTCCCTCAAAGTCAGCACCTGTTTCCCCTGTCCAGCAGGGTACACAGGTTGGATCCCAGAGGTGTATTTTCTGTTTTCCATCCAGTAGTCCAGGTTCCTCTTAAAAAGGGCTAGAGAGGTACCCTGCTTGACATGGAGAGGGAGTCTATTCCAGAGCTGGGGGAGTCTTTGGGACACAAATCTATGCTACCAACAAATTCTATTAATGCCACAGACCAGGTTAAGGCCTTGCGTGTGTGTCATGTGAGTGGAGTTTGACTTATGGATATGCAGCAACTCCATCAAGGCTGGGTCAGAGATGGCCCTCTATGCCATACACAGGTCACCGCTGAGAAGTCTGTATGAGACTGAGTAGAAGGACAGGGCTTTTAGCCTATCTCTATAGGACAGGTGTTTGAGACCCAGGATTATCCTGGTCAGGAACCTCTGTGGTCTTTCCAGTTGCCGCATGTGCTTGGCAAGGTACATGCCGAAGGGACCATTGTACTTGGTAATGGGTCTGATAAGGGAGGAGTACAGGGATGTTATGACCTCCATGTTCCTGGATGAAATACCCTTATTTATGAGGTGGGTCATGTAGAAATCCTTCCATGCAATGGAAACAATGTGGTGGTCAAACGTCAGGTTGCTATCAACCAGGGTGCCCAAATCTCTCATGACTGATTGTGTGCTTAGTACATTGTTATTAATGCGATAATTAGTGTGGATGCCATTTTCCCCAAAAAGAATAATGATGCATTTCTTGGCATTCAGTTTGAAGCCATGCTTCTGGCACCAGTCATTAGTCTGGGTAATGCCCTCTTGGAGGATGGTTACATCACTAGAGGAATTTAAGACAGCACCCAGCTGGCAGTCATCTGCAAATATGGTCAGCCACAGACCACTGGTTTTGGCTTGCATCTCAGAAAAGTGTATCCCAAACAGTAGATGCCCCAAGACCAATCCCTGGGGTACACCACTCATTATGGGTCTACTACTAGAGGTGACTTCCCATATTTTGACTGAGTGGGTTCTATCAGTGAGCCAGTTAGCTACCCATCTGGTAAAATATGAGTTGATGCCTAGCTGGCAGAGTTTATCTATTATGCCTGAGTGGGGAATAGTGTAGAAGGCTTTGTCTAGATAAAGGTAGGCAGTGTGCAGCATCTTTCTCTCATCCATGGCTTTGGTGACTGTTTCAAAGAAGTTGACCAAGTTTAACAGGCATGATCTCCCTTTGACAAAGCCAAACTATGTGGGGTCAAGTGTTTGAAGGTTGCCAAAGTTCTTGTTTATAAAGTCCATGATAATGTGTTCCATGGCCTTGCAGATCAGTCTAATTAGGGTGTTGGGCCTATAATTGCTTGGGTCAGTGGATGCTCCACATTTGTGAAGAGGGATGACAGTGACTGTCCTCCATTCAGCTGGGATGAAGCTGGTGCTCAGGCTTTGGTTGAATAGGGTGCCTAATGGAGGTGAGAGCTCATGCCTGAGTTCATGTAGGATACAGCCAAGGATGTAGGATACAGACAAGGATGTTAATGGGTCCCATGGAGATTGTATTTTTTGCCTTTGAGAGGGCATTAAAGACCTACTCCCTGCTGATGAGGGGAGGGGTCAGGTGCTGGGGATGTCCTGGTTTACTGATGGGGTGACAGGGGGTTGACGTTTTCACTGAACTTGTCTGCCAGTAGGCTAACTATATCTATGGTGTTTGTGTATGTGGTGTTATTGACCATCAGTTCAGAGCAGATTTGGGTGTTACCGTTGAAGTTGCAGACATATGTGAAGAAGGTCTTGTAATTGTCCTTAGTGGATGTGGCCAATTTGGACTCAAAGTTAGCCTTAGATGATTTCACCAAAGAACTTATTTGCTTGTTCAGACAAAGGAACAATTGCTTCCAATTTGGCGCATGCTCTTTCTTGGTCCTAGACAGCAATATTTTCCTTTAATTATGGAGTTTGTTTATTGCTGCTGTCTACCAGATAGGTTTACTCTTCCTTGAAGAAGATGATTTGGTTCTGTCAGGTATTGTTGAGTCCATACAGCTATGTAGATACTCATATAATTTTTGGTGTAGGCTTGGACATTAGTGCTAGTTCCAACTGAAGGGACGGTGGCTGTGAAGCTGCTTATACCTGCTTTGAGGTGATTGTAGTTTGAAGTTTTTTTGACCCTGACAAGGGAGATGGAGTCAGGGAAGATAGTGACTTCAAACGTGATTGCTTTATGGTTGATCTTACCAAGGAGGATGACACTGTAGGGGTGATAAAGTGGCTACTCATGTTGGTTAAGACCAGGTCGAGGATATTTTCAACTCTTGTATGGTTGTTGACCAGCCGATCCAATGCATTGGCATTCATGAAGTCGAGGAATCTCTGGGCATTCATGTTTTGGCTAGAATAGGTCTTCCACTTTATGGTTGGGTAGTTAAAGTCACTAATGATCAGGGTAGAGGGTTTTATCTTGATGAATTCAAGTAAGTCCAGAAAGATAGAGAGGATGTCCTGAGTCATGGTTGGGAGTCTGTAGTTAGCTATGATTTGAATAAGTATTTTGTCAACAGTTAACTGCACTTGGAGTGTCTCCTGTGCATCATACCATTTGACCAGCCTGGAGGTGCGTACTTCTTTGATAAATATTGAAACCCCACCTCCTTTGGCCTTGTAGCCCTCCTTTTGGGGTCTGAAAGTATTGTAGAATGAATAACCTGGTAAGGTATGGGCTGCTCTGCACTGCTTTGAACCAGGTTTCAGTGACTGCACAAATGTCAGCATCCTCCAGGGTAAGGAATGCTTGCAATGAGTGCAGTTTCATGCTAAGACTCCTAGTGTTTAGCAGGATGACCTTTAAATTTCATTTAGAAGAATTTTTCATGTTGGTAATTTTGTGCTCAGGACTTTGCTGAAAAAAGGTGCTATGGGGGAGGCAAGAGCCTTTGCCAGAAGCCTGAAGCCCAGGGGACACAGATGAAGGCCATCTCTGGCAAAGCACGTGGTCTGTCAATCATGTCCTCCCAGGCTGTCAGGTACTGGATCCCCTTGGAATGATACCAGAAACTAAGCCAATTGTTAAAGTCAATCATTTTCTGTTTGTATTGAGGCATCATTCTGGGTGATGGTAGGATGCTGCTTAAGGCTAGGGACATACCTGCCTTGGAGACAAATTCAGCAAGCTCAATCATGTCTCTCTTTATATAGTCCAGGGAAGTATGTCTCAGGTCATTCACACCAACATGGACTATGACAGAGTCATAACACTACCTGTTGTTAAGAGACTTGAGTGCATGCGTGATATGGTGGATTCTAGCAAATGACAAGCAACTTACTGTGACTTTCTCCTTGTCTAGCCTGGTGTGGGGCACATCTGTGTGTCTCACAATAGAGTCTGCTATGACTAGTATGTTGGGTTTGTGGCTGGGTCTTAGAGGCTGTGAGACACAGACGCATGTACTATGTGTGATGCCTGGTGATGTGGGTTGTGATATGCGTTTGTGTTTTTGCTGCAGAGGTCTCTTTTGTTTAGATATATTTTTATTGAGAAGCCCTCATAAGTAGGAGTATGTTGTACAGGTGTGGGTGGTGTTACAGTTGTGGTGTTCATAGTGATTGTGTGGACAACCTTCTCAGTGCCAGATGTACTGGCTTGTGACTGAGACACCAAGGATTCTAGGTTCTTAATGTAATTGCATTTCTCACATATTGTGTTCCTAGGTGTTAGCAGTAGGGGGTTGTCTGTGTACATAAGGCAGTTGTTGCACTGTCACAGGATGTCCATAACAACCAGACTAACAGGACAAATCATAGGAAATTGTCCTTCTGTCATTTTGCTCTTGCTGGGGGTGGGGGTGTCATGTATGATCATTACTTTGAACAAGCTTGATCTATGATCAGACCTTACCAGGGAAGGAATCAGACAGTGGTTAGTGCAGACACCCCCTATGTTGGTGAGTATTAACTAAGGACACTCGGGGTGTGTGGTCTAGACTCTTGTGGCAGGAGAGTGTAGCTTATACCCTTCTAAACAGAGAATTACTGCTGCAGGCTTATTGTGCCTGTTATTCTAAGTGTCTTTGTTCTGGTTTAAGCACTTGGGTCCCAGACCAGTTATTTCACACTAGGAAGGTTTGTCATCTACACTCTTGTGGGAGTATTCTACTGAATTACTGCTTTGTTTAAACTGTTTTTTGCTACTGTGACTGTGGTTTTCTGCACTTTGAATTTCTAGTACTTCTGCATTTTATAGCAGAGGTTAGATTCAGGTTTGCTGAATCTAGACTGTTTGGTATCATTTGAGCACTATAACTAGTCATCTTACATTACAAAAGCCACCCTGCACCCTTGTGGCAGAAGTGCACAGCCAAGGACCCATCTAAGTTGGGGTTTGCTGGAATAAGCAACAAAAGTAAGGGCACTGACAGTACCACAGCTGGGAAATGTATTACAAAAATAAAGAAAAAACAAAACAAAGATTACAATGAATAAATCCTTACAAAACAGTGGTGAGCGCTTTCAGGGATCTGCCCCTTCATCAGACAACAGTTAAAAATCCCATAATTCTTTAAATACTGGAGATTAGTCACATGATGTTTCAAAAATTTCAGTTGTACTCAATAAGGGCATAACAATTAGTGCATCAGTACATATTAGCACAGTTATGCAAATAAATAGACCGTACACTAAAGGAATAAATAAAACATGTATATGTATATAACCTTGTATGGTGTATAACTCTATATAATGAAAACCTGATAATCCTAGCGACGACACTAGAAATACATATATATATATATATATATATATATATATATATATATATATATAAAAACATATAAAAATACATATATACAAATCTAGTACATCCAGCTTATATAGATACATACATGAAAAATAAAAAATAATATAAAATATGTAATGCTAATATATGTATAAATGTAAATAATGCTAACAATCTAAAATACAATATAAAAGATTAAAATGTATTATAATATATTAAAAATCTAAAAACGTATAACCATTCAAGAGAATCAATGTTTCAATGGTTGAGCTTTTAAAAAAGGTTTAAGCGACACCATTTGATTCAACCCTGGGGGCTTGTCTGCATTAAATCTAATAATCCATCTCTGCTCAGCAGCTTCTGTGTCATTAGATAAATTACCCCACCTTAATTTCTCAGACAATATTTGTAAAACCAGAAATTTAAAAATATGTTCAGGTCCTGTATTCATGTTGTGCATAGCAATCGCACTATTCTCCTTGCAGTTCCTAATATCCCTATAATGTTTGAGGATCCTGTCCTTCAGGTGTTTATTGGTCTTACCTATGTAGAAGCTGTAGCATACTACACAGTAGGCAAAGTAGACCACGTTTGATGTGGTACAATCAGCAAAGAGATTACTGCTATGACTGAATTTCTTTGAGGGATGTGTAAACATCCTACCATTGTGTATGTGTTTACATGCTCCACAATTTCTACACATATATGTGCCCAATCTATCTGATCTACTGATAGTATTAGTTGATGGATTATTGTAACATAGTTCATTTCTCAATGTTTTATTGTTCCTAAAAGTGAAACTTGGCTTAGTACCAATTATACCCTGTAGGTTGTCAGTTGTGGATAGAATGCTCCAATTTTTGGTTGCTACATCACATACTACACTTATGTTGCTTGCAAATGTGAGTGGCATCCAAAGTGTGTTGTCTGTGTCTGCATGTTTATGCCTTACCTCATCATGATCATTGACCTGCCCGCTTGCTTGAGTTGTAGTATGCGTATCAAAATAAGGTCTACATCTACCCGCCCTATTACTCCAGCCATCTAGAATGCACCTATCTATAGTTCTAACATCATAGCCCCTGTTTAAAAACTCAGATTTAAGTTAGTCCAGGGCTATTTGTAGTTCATCATCATCATTAAACAGTCTAATAATCCTGTACACTTGGCCTTTGATGATGTTGACCTTGGTGTAGTTCAGGTGCATACTGGTGTTATGCAAAAATGTGTTTTTTCTAACATGTTTCCTTAAAAAACAGTTCTAATCTGGTTTAATTCATCTTTTCTTACTTTGACATCAAGAAAGTCAATTTCAGTCATGGAATATTGAGAGGTAAATCTAAGAAATTGAGTGGTATTGTTGAGGTAACTGAAAAATGTATTTAGCTCTTCCTCTGTACCATTCCACAGCAAATAAATATCATTCACAAACCCGACATACTACTCGATGTACCTGCCATATGTACTATTGGTTAACACATGTGTATGTTCCCATTGAACCAAGGAAAGGTTGGTGTAGCTATTTGCACAGGCTGTGCCCATAGCCACACCAACCTTCTGTAAATATTTCTGTTGTTGAAATAAGAAAACATTGTTGGTCAGTACTATATCCAACAAAGCACAAATGAGGTCACATTTGCTCTTGTTATAATCTACACTGTGAAGTAGTTTCCTTATGGTGTCTATTCCCCATTCCTTCGGAATCACCGTGAGTAATGATTCTATATCCATTGTTACCAGGAAACAACAATGGTTGGTATCTATATTCATGAATTACATCTTAAGAGTTTCAAGAAAGACCTTAGAATTTCTTAGGACAGTCTCACAATTAGATAGGAGTGGATGTAGATTCTTCTCAATAAAAATAGATAAAGGTTCAGTAACCCATCCTTTACTCGAGACTATGGGGCACATGGGTGCAACTGACATGCTTATGTATCTTAAGTAAGCCATAAATCTCAGGTATGGTGGTATTACTGACCGAAAAGTATTCAAACAGTTCTTCATTAATCATACTAGTAATTAACAAATTAAACATCAAAAAGGATACCTTATCAATAACACTTCTTACAACATTATTAGATATATTCTGATATGTGGAGTCATCATCTAATAATTGTAACATTTGTTCAACATATAGCTGTTTATCCATCACCACCATTCCCCCTCCCTTGTCTGCTGGTCTTATTTCAATAGAATGCATGTGTTTTAAATCAATCATAGCATGATATTCATCTTTGCTCAAATTATAGAAAGTGTTAGATCTGCAATTATTGCTCACATCCAACTTCTGTCTTAGTTCTTGGTCACAGACGTCAAGGAAAGTTTCAGTACCTGCATTACATGGTGGAATGAACGTACTCGTTTTTTTAAATAAATTGCTGGTCATATGAGGGCTATTGCCAAACAAAGTTTTAAGTGTTAAAGTCCGGCCAAAATGTCTAAGGTCTTTTATTACATCAGTTTAATCAGCTTTCTTTGCTGGAACAAAACTGAGCCCTTTATTTAAATGTCTCACCTGGTTTTCAGTCAATGGGTGTGACGAAATGTTAAAAATCAAACTTTCCTCAACCTCTTTCTATCCTGTCCCTCTGCACTCAGTGGTCTCCGCTGACTGCGATACATCGGCAGTCCTCTTATTGGCAGGGGTTCCTGCAGTAAAAAACAATCCATGTTGTATACTGGGCTAAGATCATTAGATAAACTGTTAGAAGGTAACTGAATGTTTCCCATTTCTTTGGGTTTAACCACCGGAACATCACTCCTGTCAGGTTGTGGTGTATGTACTTTAGAGCCAAAAACTGGCTTTACACAGTTTTTTTTACAATGCCAGCAAAGCTGGCAGTGGCTTCATTGCTTGTCGCTTGCACAGACTCAATTGGAGTGGGTGTGTCACCTATTCCTTCATTCAAATTAACGTCGTCATGGCGTTGCCTCTGTGGAGCTTCTGATTGGATCCCCCGAGCTGTCTGTCTGGTCTGGCTCTTAGGAGGGTGTTCCCTCACCCAAGAGAATACGTTCCCATGCTGGAAATCATTGCAATCCCTCTACAATTTACGGATTTTAACTGCAGCAAGTCTTTTCTCATAGTTTAATATATTTTCATGTAAAGTATCCAGCTTTGTACCTACTATTTGTGTAGAATAACTATCTATAATGCTGCCATAGACTATATTAATGTATTTAGCTAGCTCGTTCTCTTGTGGATGGAAAAAGTCTATCAGTAGATGCAGGTATTTGGAACTGATCTCTAAGTTTATGATTTGCCAATGCCTGAGAAGTTCTGGATATGTTTGACCATAAGTTGGCATAATCGACACACGTAACCCTCTAGGGACACGAATCTGTTGTAAACATGCTTCAAAGTGGAAATGTTGCCACTGGAGCTGTTTAAACTTATACAATTTATTTTCCAGGTCTCTATAAATAGTATTAAAATTGTTTAGCTGTTCAGAGTTGTCAGCATATATTGCATCCGTTGTTTTCAGCCCTATGTTCAATAAGGGATTCACATCCGTTGTTAGTAGTCCATTCAGGCGTTCTGCAGGACAAGTTTTGGAGCCATTAACCATGTTTGCATCGCTGTTCATCTCAGTTGCAATGGTAGAAACATTTCCTTCTGCCATCTTGCGTTAGAGAGGCAAAATAAGTGGAAATAAAACTAAATATCCTCTCTAAGCACAAAAGTGTCAGTGAAAAGTGAAAAGCAACAAAAGTAAGAGCACCGACAGTACCACAGCTGGGAAATTTATTACAAAAATAAAGAAAAAAATCAAAACAAAGTTACAAAGAATAAATCCTTACAAAACAGTGGTGAGCGCTTTCAGAGATCTACCCCTTTATCAGACAACAGTTAAAAATCCCATAATTTTTTAAATACTGGAGATTAGTCACATGATGTTTCAAAAATTTCAGTTGTACCCAGTAAGGACATAACAATTAGTGCATCAGTACATATTAGCACAGTTATGCAAATAAATAGATCATACACTAAAGGAATAAATAAAAAATATATATGTATATAATCTTGTATGGTGTATAACTCTATACACAGTATGACTCTCTAGAGCTACTCCATGTCCAATTAACTGTAGGTAACCCCCCCTTCCATATCATTGTTAGCTATTGGTTCCCTGCCTTGAACCCCTCTGCCTACCTGAACCTGCTTGAGTCACTCACTATACAGTCAAACACCATGGTCATGGGTGATTTCAACTATCCTTCCATCTATTGGGAGTCATATATTAGCACAATCACATTCCCCTTAAAGTTCCTGGACTTTGTTAATGGTCTAGAACAGTTAGGTTGCACCCCCACAAGGGGCTCAAATGTCCTAGACGTAGTACTCATTCAAAACCCACATTTTTGAACAACAAGTGATCAATAAAAAACTGCTCAATCATTAGGTGATCAAAAACAAAACAAAGTGGCCCTCACATCCCCTGCTTTATATACAAGATTGCAATACAGTAGGGAAAGGATAAAGCCCCCAACCCCACTGCACAGTGATTTTGCACTAAATAATGCCATCATTCTTTTGTCAAATGCCTCTGCAACTGATTGTACAGATATTATGAATGTTCAGTATTCTGAATGTTCGAACAAGAGTCTGCTTTCCATATATTGTCATTGTTTTAGTTTTCTCATTGTTGTCTGCTCAAACAATCATTGTGTTTTTTTCTCATTAATGATCCACAAACCAGGCTGTGTGCACAGTAACTACTGGCATTAAATCTACAATGGCTTCAAGAGATAATGAAATAGGAGGAACCAAGACAACAACCAACCATTGTGGAATTTGATTTGAGTGATGAGATTCATTCACTTTTTAACCTTACTCCGCTTGTTAAAATGCTGACACAAGCTTCCACTTCCATGGTTCACATCCCAAAGAGAAACTCCATTTTGTGTTTTGCTTAGAGATTTTGACCTACCCACCTTGATTTCTATACGAGATATGTGGGTGTACAGTGAGGAACATGAAATTTTAATGAGAGGGAAGTGATTTTCACAACAGAATGAAGCAAATACTAGTAATATGAATGTGTTTCTTTCCTCAAATATTTTTGGACATAGGAAGGATTCTACAGTACCTTGTTGACAGGCAGCTACCAATTCAAATGGTTTTATAGATTCTGGAATTAACAAAAATAATAACTTGAATGAAGATTTGGCTATTAGTCGTGACATTAACTTTGTAGGTACATGGCTGGACAAAATATTTTCTAAGTGTTTTAGCAGCAACCGCAGAAGTAATTATGGATATAAAGATAAGGAGAACAATTCCACTAATGGTATTTATTTATCTTTAAAGAAGTCTATTTTTTGCTTGAGAACAAGTTATTTAAAATACAAAACTTAAAAACTGAGGTATCCTATTTACAAGACTGTATTAATTGACATATAGTACCATAGGGTTTGAGGATCAATACATTTCAAAATGGAATAACAAAAGACGGTCCTTTTCTTTTTTTTTTTTGGAGTTCGTTCATTTATTTGACCAATGTGGTATGGACATTATGAGACTGTTATTTAGAAGGAATTTTAATATTATTAATGACATTAGTAAAGATAAAGTACATTTACACAATAATATTAGAAAGGATTTATTGTTCTTTCAGTATGATGAATTGTACAAGAGCACTTTTTCCTAGAACCGATAGGAAATGTTTAGATCTTATTAGCAGAAAAAATAATGTGTGATGGGGAACAATAATATTACAAAGGATTTATGGTTCTTTCAGTATGATGAATTGTACAAGAGTACGTTTTCCTTGAACAGATAGGAAATGTTTAGATCTTATTAATATAAAAAATAAAAAAATGTGTGATGAGGAACAATAAAAGGACAGTAAAGCTTATTTGGTGAAAGTGACTTATGATCCACACAAGACTGGTGGATCTGAGGTTGAAGTCTGGGTTTCCATAGATAATATTATGGGTGGTGATTTAAATTCTGAGTACACCAATAGAGGGGTATTTAATAACATACCCAAGTGATTTACAAATGAGGATCCCACTGAGTCACTCAGAGAGGATAACAAACCAGTTATCACACATTGGAGAGATGAATTTATCATGCCAAGCCAGGCAGAATGTAGACCTAGTGTTGCGGGAAAATGCCCATCAGAAATCCCCAAGGCAGGTGAAAGGGGGATGAAGAAAGAAGGCAAAATGGGGGAGATGGAGATTTTCCTCACTGAATATGATGATTTAGTTTGAACCCATAAAGGGTTTAAAATTTTTAATTACAGTAACATTAACATTGAAATTTCCTTAGGCCACTTTTCTTTATTTCAGAAGGAATTTAAGTTTATTTCCAGTAACAATTTCAACATTGCAGACATATTAATAGAATTGAAACTATTCACTAGAAAATTAAACTTGAACATTTTATTTAATGGAAGTAAAAGGGGGATAGAACTATGGACCTGAGGATTAGGAAGTTGCTGTAGTAGGAGTGTTTTTAATCCTAGTTTTACACGCGACTATTCAAGTATTCGAAGAAGCTTGCTTAGATGACTTAATAAGATAAAAAAAGTTTTTGTATCATAATTTAAATAATAATGAGAGGCAGATGATGTGTGATATGATGCAAGATGTTTTTTCCATCCAGATGGATTTTTCTTGGTCAACAAAAACAATAAATAAATAAATAAAAATAAAATTGGGAAATCGTGCATAGTATGGGTTCTGCTAGGATATAATGAATTTCTTTTGATTCTGATTATTAAATTTTGTGTGTGTGTGTGTGTGTGTGTGTGTGTGTGTGTGTGTGTGTGTGTGTGTGTGTGTGTGTGTGTGTGTGTGTGTGTGTGTGTGTGTGTGCGTTTCTAAACTGGTGACCGCATTACATTTATTTTTGTGGTTAGACTTACTGTTATCACTGTTAGTTCACAATGGTGCACTGTGGGTTTTGTTAATGTTTTGAGAAGCAGTATATGTAGGGGTAATGTGCTTTTGTTTGGAATGAAGGGAAAGAAGTTAGTGAATGGTATGGATCTGTTTGAAAATTAGCTAGGAAATTAGGAATGAGCTCTGTAATGATTGTCACAGAAACTGTTTGATACATATTGTTACACACACACACACACACACACACACACACACACACACACACACACACACACACACACACACACACACACATAGTTGCTCTTGGGAAAAGGAGTGAAATTTGATACTTTGTTTCAGTTCTGTATGTAAAGTGAACTTTTTAAATTTTATTTATCAAACAAAGTAGTACAAAACTGTAGCACAGGACATGTAGTGCAGTTTATGAGGGAACAAAGGCTTATTACTAAAACTATTTGGAGGGTGACAGAAAGAGAGGGTGGAATGATGATAGTTCTGGGATTACATCACAGAGCTACACTGTGATGTGCACATGGGAGTCATACATGAAGTATGCTACTGTATTGTGTTAAAGGTGTGTTAGTGTATGTGTGTGAAAACCCAGTCAGGGACATTTTACAATATTTTGGATAGTTGAGAGGTGTACACAGCACAACTAACATCATATCTTGGCTTAGACTCTGAAAAAAATACATAAATGAGTAACCATTTCCTCAGAAACAAAACACACTGTTCATACCATTTTTAAATGAACTACAAGCATCAGGCTGTCAGCAGTACAGAACACAGATATAACAATTTCACCACTGCACAAATGTAACTGTAATTCCTTGAAAAACAGTGACATATAACATAGTAAAACACCCATTGCTGTACTGATTAGACTACAAAACTAAATGTAAATGCATTTGCAGTGTTTTTATCCTGTCACAGTTGAAGCCTGGGAAAAACATTAGAACAAATCTTTGAAAAAAGCCTGTCATGCTCCAATATTTCTAGCTTTACTTTCCAACACCATTAATGTAACATTACATCATATTGGACGGTGAAGTTTAATATAAATACATTTCAGAATGCTAACAGAAGCTCTGTTTTGGCAGTTTCAGCTAAGAAATAAATATTTTTTCCAAAGTACACACATATCACAATGGTAAGAAGTACTTACGTTCATAGGTTCATACTAGGTTATCTGCCCTAGGGCATTTATAAGCCTAGCCAGAGTCTGTTTGGCTTTTGCCACCCATTTTAAATGAATTTTGCTATGCCCTTTTTCGAGGTTAGTATACTGTGCCTCTGTCTAACAGTGACACAGAAGTGATACCCGGGGTAAACCTACTATCTCCCATCCACTCATCAAGATTCCTCTTGAAGAGAGTCAATGAGGGACTCTGCCTAACCTGGACTGGGATTTTATTCCAGAGTGAAGGGAGCCTCTGGGTTATGAATCTATCCCTCCAGCATGTCCTATTTATTTCAGTGCTGAGGTTCAAGTCTCTCAAGCGCATAGCTCGATGGGATTTGGATTTTCTGAGATGCAGCATGTCCATTAATTCCAGGTTGGACATGGCTTTATACGTCAGGCACAGATCGCCTCTGAGCAGGCGGTATGCCTATGAGTAGAGCTGGAGTTTCTTTATCCAGGCAGCATATGGCATCTGTTTGAGCCCTTTGATCCTCTTGGTGAGGTACTTTTGGGGTCTTTCCAGTTGCTGCAGGTGTCTGAAAAGGTACATCCCAAAAGGGGCATTGTACTCAATTATGGGCCTGATGAGGGATGAGTAAAGAGGCACGATGACCTCCCCTGGTCTAGATGTGAATCCTTTCATGATTAGGTGGGCTATATAAAATGTTTTTCTAACCACTTTGGCCACGTGGTTGTCAAGAGATTGCTATCAACTTGGGTCCCCAGGTCCTTAATTACTTCTTCCATGCTTAATGGATTACAACATATGTGGTAATTTGTGGGCACTTTGTTTTTGTCAAAGGGGATGACTATACACTTTTTGGCATTTAGCTTGAGGCCATGGCTCTGGCACCAGTTGTCTGTTTCTATGAGGCCCTTGTGTAGGCTGGAGAGTTGATTATGGCGCCCAGTTTGCAGTCATCTGTGAACTTGGTCAGCCACAGTCCTTCCGTGTTAGCCTGTACCTCCGAGAAATATATACCAAACAAGAGAGGTCCCAGGACTGAGCCTTGTGGGACACCACTTGTAACTGGTTTGGAGTCTGACATGGCTCCAGCAATTCTAACAATGTGGGTTCTGTCCTTGAGCCAGTTTGCAACCCATCTAGTGACATAGGGGTTTATATTTAAGCTGGTGAGCTTATCTATAATGCCCAAGTGGGGTATTGTATCAAAGGCTTTTGTGAGGTCCAGGTAGGCTGTGTGGACCACCTTCCCCTCGTCAATCACCTTGGTGACTGTTTCAAAGAAATCAACCAGGTTTAAGAGGCAGGATCTGCCCTTAACAAAGCCAAGGTCCCCAATATCTTTATTTATGAGGTCCATGATGATCCTTTCCATAGCTTTGCAGACCAAGCTAGTCAGGCTTATGGGGCAATAGTTTCCAGGATCCGTTGAGGCACCACCTTTGTGGAGAGGGACCACTGTTTCTGTATGCCACTCTTTGGGTACATATCCTGTAGTAAGGCTGAGACTGAACAGTTTGGGTTTAGTTCTTCTTGGAGTTCATGTAGGACACAGCCTGGGACACCGTCTGGTCCCATTGATGCTGTGTTTTTTGCTTTGGAGAGGGCGGCTCTTACCTGAGCATCTGAGATGTCAGGGGGGCAGCACTCTGCTAGGATAGATATTTGCCCTTTTGGTGGGGATGGGGGGGAGAAGTTTGCGCTGAACGTGTCAGCTAGGATGTTGGCAATGTCTGTGGGTTCAGTGTATTTTTTGTCATTTTGGACTAATTCTGAGCATATCTGGGAATTTCCACCCAGGTTCCTAACATAACTAAAGAAAGCCTTGTGATTATCCTTAGTGTCCTGTGCAATTTTTCTCTTGAAGCTGGCCTTAGACGATTTTATCAGTGCCCATAGTTTTTTGCTAATACTGATCAGATATGCCTTCCCTTTTTGGGATTTTGCTCTATCATGTAGTAGCTTCCTCCTTCTATTGTATAGTTTGTTTATGGCTGGGGTCCACCAGACAGGATGTCTGCCTTTGGAGGATTGAGTCTTGGTTTTATTTGGGATTGCATGATCCATGCATTCCTGAAGGTATTCATAGAATGCGTTTATAAAGGATTCTGCGGTCTGGGCCGTATTTTCCACAGGCCCGGGGGCTTTGAAGGATTCCACCTCAGTTTTGAGGAGTGTGAAATTTACTTTAGAGAAGTTTTTCACTGTGGTTTTCTGGGCAGGGGCTGTGGTCGGGATGTGAATATCTAGTGAGATTAGTCTATGGTCTGATCTTACCAGTGAGGGATACACTTCTGGTCTGGAGCATAGAGTCCACATGTTGGTGATGATCAGGTCCAGTATATTTTCCCCTCTTGTGGGAGTGGCAACAAGTTGTTCCATAGCATTTGAGTTTATAAATTCTAGGAACCTTCGGGCTAGGGTGTTGGAGCTAGAGTAATGCTCCCAGTCTATGTTAGGGTAGTTGAAGTCGTCCAATATAATGGTGTTTGGAGAGACCTTCATATTTTCGAGCGTTCTCAGGAAGACCGAGTGGGTTTTCTGGGTTTGGGAGGGTGGTCTGTAGCAGGCTATAAACCGGAAGGCAGTTTTACCCACTGTTAGTTGCACATGTATAGTCTTTGATGCTTCGTGCTGTGCCACCAACCTGGAGCTGTGGGTATCTTTGACGAGTATTGATACTCCCCCTCCTTTTGTGGTTTGGTCCAAGTTTTGGGGCTGAAAAACATGGTATGAGGTATAACCTGGTAGTGCTGGGGTGCTCTTGGGAGCCTTGAACCAGGTTTCTGTTACTGCACAGATATCGATGTTCTCCATGCTAAGGAGAGTTTTGAGTGCGTGTATCTTGAGGTTTAGACTTCTGGCGTTGAGTAGCATTACTCTTAATTTCTTATCCCTTGTGATACCTATGGAGGTGGGTTTGTCTTTTGAGCCTTGCCTAAAAAAGGCACTATGGGGGTGGCAAGAGCCTTTGCCAATATCCGAAAGCCCAGGGGTGACAGGTGCAAGCCGTCCCTAGCGAAGCATCATGGCTTGTCTAGCATTAAATCCCAGGCAGACAGGCATTGTATCCCCTTTGAATGACACCAATACTTAAGCCAATTGTTGAAATTGATCATCTTGTCTTCATATTGTGGCATCATTCTTGGTGAGGGTAAGATGCTACTCAAGGTCAGGGTCATACTGGCCTGGGCTACATGTTCAGAGAGCTCCTCTATGTCTCTTTTCATGTAGTCCAGGGAGGTACATCTCAGGTCATTCACACCAGCATGGACAATGACTGAGTCATATTTGTACTTGCCTTGGAGTGATCTGAGTGCTTGTGTTATGTGGCGGATCCTAGCACCCGACAGGCAGCTCACCGTGACCTTCTCCTACTTCAGCTTGGTGAGCGGGACGTCAGTGTGCCTGATGATAGAGTCACCTATTACAAGTGTATCAGGTGTGTTGTTTAGCCTTAAGGGCTGTGACTGTTCGGCACACTGGCTTTGTGAGCTATGTTGCACGTGTTTTGTTTGCTATTGCAATGCATTCAAGCCAAAAGCAGAACACATAAAAACATTGTAGCAAATCACTTCAATGTTTCTGAAGCAAGTTATAAAATGTAGATGTTCTGCAGTTGCACTTCTACGTCACTTTAAATTTTATATCTTCTATATTGTGGAATGTGCAGAAAATCAGGGTAACACAGTATTTGAATGGCAACCTACACCTTAAGAGCTACAAGTGCATCGGTACAGGGAAGCAGCAACTACTGGAGGATATTACTTACATTGCCATATGTCAAACTGATTGTTTACATTGCGTTATGTCAAACTGCTCATACAAGAATGAAAATGTTTTATCTTGTGAAATAACAAGTTAAGTCACTAAAGATGTACCTATATAGTAAATGTTCCATGAACCAGTTATTTCTTCCATTAATTCTAGACAGATTGGCAACTTTTATTACAGAACTCATTATATAGACAACAAAATCAAAATGATGCATGCATTAGCACCTAGACTATGCAGACCACTTTGTGTATCAGACATCACCATAACCAGACATGTTAACAGGGCACAGTTATCATCACTTGCTCGGGGGAGGACACAGTGACACATGCCTGCAACAGTAAGTCAAGGACTATGGTCATGTAAGGCAAACACTGATTCCAGATACTCTGGGACATTTTGGAGAACTAATGATCACATCATCCAGTGGTAAGTTAAGCTGCCACAAAAGGACCATTGGCATTGTCCACAACTTTGCTTTGTGGTATTGGAGTTAGATGTGGACTGTGACAGGAAGAGGTAGAATTCTGGAACTGTGAGAGTTCATACTGCTGGACTATACTGCATGCTGATCCTGATGACTGTCATTGCCCATGACATAGTCAGTGACTCAAGTCGGGGAGGAAGTCTGTCTGCATGCGCATCCTGATTAGGTATCCTGTAGATGCTGAGGCAGAGAAGTGCTGTTGGCCATAATTTGTATGATGCCTATGACTGGCCATGGTGGATTTTGCCTCCATGAGAGACAGTGATGATATTTCGCCCATGCTCTGTATAGTCTGACATGAGACAGTCTGTTCATAGGTTCATACATGTTTACTAGGCTAATGATCACAAGGGCCTTTTAAGCCTAGCTATACACCCCAAAACACTAACCAGTTCTGATACCCTTGATAAGTGTAAGTAGGGGCTTGGAAGACAAAACATTTACAAGCAGGGGCCTGGGAGATAAAGCATTTATGGGTTGCCTGTATCCATTAGAGATATACGTGCCAAGCAAGGGATGAATTTCCTGTTCCCCATCCAATTGTCAAAGTTACACTTGAATTGGTTAAGGAGGAACTCTGCTTCACATGGATGGGGAGCCTGTTCTAGAGACAGGGAAGTTTCTGGGATACATACCTGTCTCTCCAGCAGGTCCTATTTTTATCACAGGCAAGGTTTAAGTCTTTAGAATGGGTAATTCTAGTGCTGTTTGTTTTCTGCATATGCAAGAGGTCCATCTGAATGGGGTCTGACAATGTCCTGCATGCCAGGCATAGATCTCCCCTCAACAGCCTGTAGGAGACAGAATATAGGGATAGGACCTTGAGGCAGCCTCCACTGGACATTTTACTTACACCCTGTATTCTTTTAGTGAGGAATCTGTGAGAATATTCCAGTTGTTGGATATGCCTGTTTAGGTACATACCAAAGGGGGCATTATGCTCAAAGATATATCGGATAAATGCTGAATACAGTGAAACAATGACTTCCTTGGACCTGGATACCATAACTTTGTTTACAAATTGCAAACAGAATGATTTCCTTATTACTGTAGACACGTGATGGTCAAAGGCTAGATTACTATCTATGTGTGTCTCTATGTCCCTGATTACTGAGTCAACTCTAAGGAGTGTGTTGTCAATATGATAGTTACCAGGGGTGGATGACTTCCCAAAGGATACAATTATGCATCTCTTGGCATTTAGTTTTAGTTCATGGCTCTAACACCAGTTGTTTGTCTGTCTGTTTCCAACCTCCCTGTATCTTGACCTTAACTCTGTCTCTGAAGGCAAGGCCTGTAGAGGTAGAGTGAAAGACAGTCAGAGTATGTCCCATAGTCACCTATGAAAGCAACCCTTACAAAAGCAACCTCAGCAGCATTGTTTGCCCTATGTCTTTATAGCCAATGCCTCTGTGCAGTTGCTGTATGCTGTACCAGACTCTATAGAGCACACTCACCATCTTCACAGAGCTGTGGTAATATGGAGTTTTGCCAGGATGTCTGACTTGCCAGTCTACTGCTTAATGCCAAGTATTGTAAACATAGCAGGAATGATGTCTCCTAACTGTCCACCATGTCTATCCTCTCTGGTAGGTATGCAAATTTCAGAGGTGGTGTGTATTTCAGATGAACTGTGTATAGGGGAAAGTAGGTAGAGTCTATTTCAGACTCTCAGGTAGACATTGTCCATCATGCTCTGGTGTGTTCCTCTGCATGGGCCTCTGCAACTTAGGATGTGGATACCACCTCCTCCAGTAGTGTTACAGACAGTGCTACAGTGTCACCAGACCACATCACTTGCATGTCGCTATCATTGTCATCTACAGGTTCTTCGTTGATGTCAGTCCTGTGTTGGCCCATTATGCTGAACACTCCAGTAGTGGAACTTATGAAAGTAGAAGCACATGCGACAACACTGTCGGCACATGCAAATATGCCCCTATGATTTACTTTGATATACTTAATGTTATGCAGCTACATCATACTATAACTTATACACCTTTTTGTGCAGGTGCCTGCAGTTTTAGACCAGAGGTGCTTGAAAGATAGATATGCAGGTAGGCCCCAGTTCACACGTTCAACTGCACTGCAATGTGCTATACTATACTGTAATGAATATTACTAACACAGTGCATTCCAGGCTGACATAGGTGGTTGATGCCAGCCTACCTTCCACATTCAAGCCCCCTTAGGAATAGTGAGCTGTCCCACTTACCAGTTGTTGGATATGCCACAATGAATGGCACCAAAAACTTCTCAACTTTTGTGAGCCATTTTACTGCTAGTGACCTCTCAGTTGCAATGCCCCTTGCCTTTCCTTTGCATGAAATGTTGTATTAGTAACCCTTTATTGAATGTTATGCAGATTTGAATTATGGCTATCAACTGCATCTATACCATACATCACGCCCTGAAAATTCTTGACCTGATAATGTTACTTTGCCTCACAGTAAGACATTGTCCTGTTCGATTCTCAGCTAAAGAGTGTTCTGTGTGGAGACATGCGTGAATGGGCGTACCTTCATTGAAAGTTGTGCGTCAGAGCTGGCAACTTGGTACGTAAAAATCTACTGCCAATCATTAGTGGACCGGAGTTCGGCTGTGGCGACCCCTAACTGGGAAAAGCCGAAAGATACAACAACATATGTTATGTTTGTAGAGGGAATGCAGTAATGCTTCATGTTCATGGATACTACATTTTCCAGGTATTTCCTCCCTCAGGTGACCATGTTGACATGCCTTAGTTATAGCCATAATCCCCTGCTTGTATGCAGAACAGTAGTTAACTCATCTGGCACCATGTTCTCATCCCTTCCTAAAGCAAGCAAACAAACAAACAAACAAATAAACAGAAAAACAAACCAGCAAGAAAGCAACAAACACACAGCTCTTCTCAACTGTTACAAGCAGCTTGCTGCACTTATGCACACTTACTTCATACTAACCACTTCAGTGCTTCGGACAAGCTGTAAATGCAGTAAATGCAGTATCAGCATTAATTTATGTCAATATTACACTCCCACACCATCAACACTTGCCTATCACACTCCCATGACAGCATGCAGTCAGGGCAGACACTTCTTTTGCTATGCCATAGTTATGATTCTGCCTTTATAAGCCTATTTATCTACTGCAGTTAATGCTATACACAGCCTTCCTTCTAATTCTGTACTGTCCTCATGGTAACATCCTCCCCTTATCTTTATGCTTCTGTTTATCAGCCACAGTTAGTACTATGCACAGGCTGCCTGCTGTTACATGCTGTAGCTATGCCATAGCATGTGGTCTTGGATCCTCAAACCTCCTGTGGCATGTCTCTCACAGGGTTTCCATTGTACTTGGTTGCTCCTCCACACACCCCCAGCCAGATGATGCAGTGCCATGCCAGTTTCCTGGGTTGCCATCTGCACGTACGTCATAACATCTGCCTCAGCGTGACTGAAATCATCTGCAAAGTTTGTTGTTCTTGCTGAGGTATTTTACAAGGTAGAGCTATTTAACTCTATAAATGCTTACTTAACTCAGTAAATCTGCAATGCTACTGAATCCTTTCTGAAATGCCTGTATTCCAGTTTGTAGTAATTAGTGCACATGCTTTATATCACGCTAACATGTGGTAATTAGCATGGCAGTTCTGCAAATAATATCACTGTGTCTGAATCATAGTCATAGCTCATTGCAGTACACAGATATGTACATCACAGTGGCCACAAGGTATATGACTGGTATGCTCAGGCATATGGCATGCATATACCTGTAGTGCTATAGTACAGCACTATAACCATTAATAGTGCAATGTCGCAGGGCTAGGAAGATTGCAATGGTGCAGGGCTAGGAAGATATACAAATGCCATGGTGCAGTGTTTTGTTGCACAGCATATGATGAAGAGAGGTGTGACTCTGTGACTTTGTTGTGCACTTCTGCTGTGGCCTACTGCCTCCCTCTGCTGGAAAATGGCAAGATACAGCTATGTGGCTACATGAGAGTATTTGAACTGACTAAGTTGCTCTAGCCTGTCTTCCCTCTGTCATACCTGTCATAAGTCCTGAACCCTGCTGTAACATTGCTCTAGATTTTGAATGGCCAAAAACTGCTTCTCCCATTACCACTATGTTTCTTTTTAACTATGGAGGCTTCTGTTGAACTGTTGGTGTTATTCAGTGCCAACTACATGGCTGATTAGCTATGTGGTTTTTGGAGCATTGACTCTGCAAAGGCAAGCAACACTTGTCTTTGAATCTCAGCCATAGTCACACAATATATAATACTGAGGCTAAATTTGCAAAGTTACACAAATATCAAGGGTTTGGTAACCATGGCACTTAAAGAATATGATAGAGAAACTCCAGAAATATGCATTTTATGCATTTAATGTATCTAGATAGATCTGCATTCATTGATAAATATATTCCGTTTTGTGAGTCAATAAGCACAAAAGCATTATCTTTCACATTTTATATTTTTTTTATGTAGGTACTTTGATATTCATACACAGAAACACAGACGCACACAAAGACACAGGCACTGACACACACATACGTGCATGCACACACGCATGCACACACACACGCACACACACACACACACACACACACACACACACACACACACACACACACACACACACACACACACACACACACACACACACACACACACACACAATCTGCAGTGTATCCATCCTGAAGTCTTTTTTTTCTTACTCTTGCTAAGCATACAATAGGAGCAGTGGATTATTAGACACTTCTCCTTATATCATATCAAATACATGACCATAATTGAAGTGGTTATAAAGAAAATCAGCCCCCAATGCTGGAAAAAATTATAGCTCATGCAGAGATGGAGGCAGTACTATTTATCATTCAATAGCTTTTTATCAGTAAAGCCATGATGCAAAAATTTGTTAAAAGCTTGGCACTGTCTTGCTGATATTTGAATAAATTCCTTACTCTGCTGATTTCCAGCAAGAAATGTGCATTTATTCTTCACTTTTGTTTAGTGCATGTTACCCGATTATCTGACTGAAACAAAGCATTATGCTCAGTGAAACACAATGCCACCATCAGCAAAAGGTCAGCTGAGCTTGTAAGAAGCAAAGTTTATTGTTTCCCATCAGGTTTTATTGCTGATTGAAGAAAACTTAGCAGTGCCCATCTGTTTTTATTATTGGCCATCAGTAGCTCAAATTGCAAGTTGCTTATTCTGGAAGTTTTCCGTGAATTTAAAACAAAATGCTTCATAATTACCATCAACACACAACATTGCTCAGCTGAAAAGATATGAGTAGGGAAAGATTCAAAGAGTACTGAGAAAACTTGAAGAAAAGCATTCACATACCTTTACTCTGTGCTTGGCAGTTGCCTTCTACCATATCAATGTCTATATTCCTTTTTATGTTAAAGAAATTGTTTAATTTATTCTTTTATTTGAAAGCGCCAGAGTCTATATTTCCTTTTCTGTTAAGGAAATTATTTCATTCATTCTTTTAATTGAATGAAATAGCACTTTTATGGCTTATTAATAACAGCCACTGTTGGCAAATTATGTAAGTGTATTACGTGTAACTGTTTCTGCTATCCCCTTCTATTATCCATATAGCAAATCAGGTTAAATGAGGTAATTTTCTTTATGCTATAGATATTTGCTATACATGTAACCTATGACTCACCAAAAAAAAAATGCAGATTTCAGCTGGAATTCATGGGCATGTTCTGTAGTACACAAAGGCATTTGCTTGGTTTTCTACAATGTGTCAGGGTTTTGCCATTTCAGTGGTCTTAATTGCAGAGCTATGCAAATGCTCTCAGTGTGCAGTATGGACAGCATGCTTCTGAATGTGTAAGTAAATGTGAATGATAATGCACAAAGAAATGAGTGAATAATTACATGTAAATGAAGCACATAAAAAGTGTCATTAGCACAAGTCAAGTTCAGCTTGACTGCATGGCATTATGTAAAGAAAACGAATATATAAACATGGCTGAACAACTAGTAGCTGATATGTTTGTAGCTACAGCAATGTATGTTACGCAGCACTAGCTTTTTATAGTAACTACTTTGCTGTCTCTGTTATGCCTCCTTGCACATTGGGGTCTCTATGAATTTCTATATGTGCCTGACATAACCACAATGATAATCACATTGTGGATGGCTGCAGAATGGATGGAGTAATCATCCAGTTCTTCCTTAAAGTAATTTGTCCACATGCTGAATGTCAGGGAATACATGGTCTTTCTATACCTACAAATGCCAAAACATATGTGTCTCTTACTAGTCTCCTTACAGAGACCTTTCTGTTACTGACAGGAGATGCACTGGGTATTTCCCAGTATTCTTCCCACCAGACACTCGCTAAATTCCTCAGAGTTATGCTATTACATGTTAATGAGTGGATATGGTTCTCTGGGACTCAAAAGCATCAGCAGTATGTGTGTGTTTTACAATATCACCCAGTTCCTTGAGGTACTGGGTGGTTCAGACTGCACTCATGTAGCTGCAAATGTTTTCCCTGGCCCACAGTCTTAAGGATGTATCTGTAGGATTGCTACCTTCTTTAGACTTCCAGACAATCTGCAATGCATAGCAGACCATTTCCACTGTATGCATTTGTGTGTGTGTGTGTGTGTGTGTGTGTGTGTGTGTGTGAGTGTGTGTGTATGGCATCCTAGTACTTCTCAGGATTCCCATATTTAGCCTATATCAGACCTGTACATCTACTTCCATTTTGGTGATTTCAAACTGTGTTTGGTGTTTCAAATATGTACTGATGCTTATATACACTATACAGTTCCACACCCTTAAGGAAAACTAATGTGTCATTTTTTTCACAAGTGATGTTGTCTACCCTCTTGAATCCCTGTCTGCATTCCTGAAATTCTTGCTTCAAGGAATTTCAGCACCACATGGATCATTATAGGTCATGGGTTTGGGCTATTGAAGGCATGGTTTTAATACCTCGATATCTTTAAAGGCTCCATAGAGTACCCGCCTCATACAGCCACCAAGACGTTTGCAGTCTATGCCTTTCTCAATAATATGATATAATGGAGGCAATATCAATATCTTATGCAGTTACATTACAACATCCCCCAGCCACAGCAGCAGGTGAGTAAAATGATGGTCATTTACAGCAAGGTGTTGTATGTCAGGGATACTAATGTGTACAGTATATGGTAGTCCTGGCAAAGTGGCAGCATTTGATCAAAATTTTCATCCCTTGACATACATGACATAAAAAAAAGTAACTGTGATGCATGCAGTCTTCCTATAAAGCTTTGCTGAGCAGTACATAGTTTGGATTCATTGTGAATCAGACATTAGCTCAACAGCACAAGGGATGCGGGCTTGTGTGAATCATAGTTATCATCATTTGCACAGGATACTGGGGAACATAGTAACACAAAATCCTCAATGCAAATTGAGTAAGAAACAGGATGAAAGGTGTGTGCACAGGACATTAAGTACATAGTGTCAGGAGACAAAGTGTCTGCCACCAGACAAACATCAGGAAATGGGTGTAGAACACGTCACTAGGGCTGGATGCTGATATTGGGATCACTGGTATAATGGATGGTATGAGCAATTATCTCCTGCCATGACATGGATAGGGAGCTACTATACACCAATCTTCTATTGTGATGGATTGGGAGCTACAATGTACTAATCATCTAATTTTATGGGTAGGGAGCTACAATGTACCAATTTTCTTCCATTATGGTTATGGAGCTACAATTTATCAATATTCTATTTTTATGGAGAGGGAGCTAAAATGTACCAGTCTTCTGTTGTTATGGATAATGAGCTGCAATGTAGCAATCCTCTGATGTTATGGATAGGGAGTGACAATATAGCAATCCTCTAGTGTTATGGATAGGGAGCAACAATGTGCTAATCTTCTAGTGTTACGGATAGGGAACCACAATGTACCGATTTTCTAGTGTTGCAAATAGGGAGCTACAATGGACCAGTCTTCTAGTGTTATGGATAGGGAGTTACAATGTTCCAATCTTCTAGTGTTATGGATAAGGAGCTACAATATACCAGTTTTCCATTTTTATGGATAGGGAGTTACTATGTACCAATCTTCTAGTGTTATAGATAGGTTACTTTGATGCTAAGAGGGGGCTGGAGTCCACGGACTCCCCTGAAAGGGGTGATGTTCTACTTTGTGACCATTGTATGCTCTACCTTTACTGGTCAGATTGTGCAGGACTTATGGCCTTCTGTAGTAGTGATGGCTTGCTGCTACAGTAGCTGGACAAAGCTGATGTTTGCAGCTGGGGAAGTAACACTCTTGGAGATAAATATTCCTCTGCACCAATATCATGATTTCCCATGGTGAGGGTTACCAAGGTTTCAGACAGCCACAAGCATGGTTGTTGTATCTACTGTGATAATTCATACACATGACCACCCTGACAGCTCCCAGCTCTAGACAGAACTGAGGCTGATGCTTATTGCAGCATTATGTGTCACAGTAGCCCTCAACATAAGCATCTCTTCATAATTTCTGGTTTCTCCACTTAAGTAGTTAAAGCAATTATGGAGTCTATGAAACACAACTGCAGCTCCATTCAGAATAGTGTGACAGCAGACTTCTACTCATCACTCATCAGACCCATCTTAGAGTACAACTCGGCGGCACAGTGGTGCAGCGGATAACGTTGTCGCCTCACAGCAAGAGGTTCTCCGGTTCGATTCTCGGCTGGGGTGCCTTCTGTGTGGAGTTTGCATGTTCTCCCTGTGTTCGCGTGGGTTTCCTCCGGGTACTCCGGTTTCCTCCCACATTCCAAAGACATGCATCTGGAGCATTTCTCCCCGGGCCTCCGCTGAAAACAGGCTCTGTGGGACCTAGTCGGACATTCCCGGTCAACAAATGTTAAATAAAATTAAAAAAAAACTCCCCATTTGGGATGTACCTTACAAGACACCTACAACAGCTGGAAAGACCACAGAAGTACCTCACCAAGAGGATCAATGGCCTCAAACAGATGCCCTATGCAGCACAACTGAAGAAACTCCAGTTGTACTCGGTTGCATACTGCCTACTCAGAGGTGATCTCTGCCTGACATACAAGGCCATGTCCAACCCAGAATTGATGGACATGCTCCACCTAAAGAAAACCTTATCCCCTCGAGCCACACGCTCTGGGGATCTAAACCTCACCACAACAATAAATAGGACGTGCTGGAGGGATAGATTCCTGTCCCAGAGATTTCCCATGCTTTGGGACAAGATCCCAATCTACATTAGGCAGAGCTCCTCGCTAACACTCTTCAAAAGAAACCTTGACAAGTGGATGGGAAACAAAGTTTACCTGGGGGATCACTTCAGTAGCTCTGCTGGACAGAGGCACAGGGAACTAATCTAAGGGGATGGCGAAAGCCAACACATTCTGGCTAGGCTTATAAATGCCTTCGGGCAAATAGCCTAGTACCCACCTATGAACCTAAGAACCATAGATCTCTCGTCTACACATCTATTGATTAATGCCTAATGCCACATCTGCCACAGAAGGGTAACTGTAATATTTAAGGGTGTGGGGTACCAGTGTATTATTTGCCTGTGGTAGGTATGCCCAATGAGGAAGAAAATCAGTGCATGTTATTGAAGCTGGAATTTGTGAAACAAGTGGATCACTTCTGAGGCTTTCAGGTACAGGTGAATCCTTCTTTACAGGTGATGGTGTGCACACCTCCAGACTGGTAGCCCAACATAACGCATCATAGATACTTCAGGTGCAGCTAACATTGGGTAAGACAGTGATTCAGGTTGTAGCCTGTTATAGGCTACCAACCATGTCCCAAGACTCACACTCCACATTCCTAAGCACCCTGGAAAATATTAGGGTCCAACCTGGCACTCTCATACTGGGTGACTTCAACTACCCCTCCATTAACTGGGAAAACTACTCATGTACTAATACACTTGCCCAACATTTCCCGAAATTCATTAATTCCAATGCCCTGGACCAGCTCATTCTTACCCCCACTAGAGGTAGCAACATCCTTAACTTGGTCATTACTAACATGGGTGACTGTTGCTCTACACCAATAGTCAACTCCTCCCTGGTTAGATCTGACCACAAACTAATCACCTTGGAAATCCACATCTCCACCCCAAAGGTAACCACCATGAAAACCTTCTCCAAAGCTAACTTTGGGCTCCTAAAAACAGAGGTAGCTAACTCCACAGCACCCATTCAAATGGAGAATAGTTGCATGACTGCCAAATCATACACCAATGCACTGTACGAACACGTACACAAATGCATGGATCCCACCATACCCAATAGAACCAATATGCTCTCCTCCAAAAAAAGGAAGCCGATCTGGTGGTTCCCTGCCATAAACAAACTCTACAACAGAAGGCGGAAACTGATGCAGAGTAAGGTGAAGTCCCAAGACTGGAGAAACTCCCTTATCAGCCTCAACAAAAAGTTGAGATCCCCCATCAAATCCTCTAAAGCTAGCTATAAAAACAGAATTGCAGCAGATAGTAAATACAACCACAAGGCCTTCTATAGTTGTGTAAAGAATCTCCATGGCAATACCCAGATTTGCTCTGAGCTACTGCACAATGGTACCTCCTATACCGAGCCAACAGATATTGCCAATATACTGGCCGACAGATTCAGTGCCAACTTTACCCCCCCCTGCAAAAGGACCAATCACAATCCCAGTAGACTGCCAGGCACCCAGTATTACTGCTGCACAGGTTAAAACAGCACTGTCCAAGGCCAAGAATACAGCTTTTATGGGACCTGATAATATCCCTGGCTGTGTTCTACATGAACTACAGAGTGAACTGGCACCTCACTTTTGTGCCCTGTTCAATCACAGCCACACTTCAGGCTATGTCCCTACTGAATGGCACACTGCTATAGGCATCCCTCTCCACAAAGGAGGAGTGACTACAGACCCTGTGAACTATTGCCCCAGGGTCTGTAGTTACTCCTCCTTTGTGGAGAGGGATGACTATAGCAGTGCACCATTCAGTAGGGCGCACTGCTATAGTCATCCCTCTCCACAAAGGAGGAGCAACTACAGAATGGTGCACTGCTATAGTTATCCCTCTCCACAAAGGAGGATCGACTACAGACGCTGGGACAATAGTTCCCAGGGTCTATAGTCACACTGCTATAGTCATCCCTCTTCACAAAGGAGGAGCGACTACAGATCCTGGGAACTATTGTCCCATTAGCCTGAAAAGTCTGATATGCAAAGCCATAGACTGTATCATCATCATGGACCTAATAAACAAGGATATAGGGAATCTCACACAGTATGGTTTTGTGAAGGGTAAATCATGCCTGCTCAACTTGGTCGACTTCTTTGAATCAGTCACCAGAGCTGTGGATGAAGGCAAGGTGGTTCATACAGCCTACCTTGATCTGGCCAAGGCCTTTGATACCATTCCCCACTCAGAAATCATAGAAAAACTCACTAAGCTAAGTATCAACCCCTATATCACTAGGTGGGTTGCAAACTGGCTCATAGATAGAACCCACAGTGTGAAAGTAGCTGACTCCAAGTCAGACTACCAGCCAGTCATGAGTGGAGTTCCACAGGGATCAGTCCTGGGTCCTCTCCTGTTTGGTATCTACTTCTCAGAAGTCCAGGCCAACATGAAGGGACTCTGGCTGACAAAGTTCACAGACAATTGCAAGTTGGGAGCCATTATTTTTATTTATTTATTTTTATTTTACATTTGTTGACCGGGAAAGTCCGACTGGAACGAGGTCCATTTACAGCGGAGGCCCGAGGAGAAAAGCTCCACATTAAACAATATGTACAGTGGTAATTATGCAATCAAAGATATGTCATACAAGAAATAATACATTTACAATGGCTTGTTCCAAGCAAGCTTAATTTACACATAGTAGGTCCTGGATGGCAATATTTGAGGTATTGGGAGAATAAACTCCACATTAACAATACAATCAACAGAGACATCACACAAGACATAATACATTTACAATGGTTTGTACCAAGCAAGATTAATTTACCCACAGTAGGACCTGTATGGCAGTATTTGAGGAGTTTTTAGTACTGCATTATAGAGACAGACATTATTAACTCCCCAAGTGTTGCTGACATCCTACAGAAAGGCCTCATTGAGACCAGCCACTGGTGTCAGAACCATGGCCTAAACCTCAATACCAACAAATGTGTCATTATCCCTCATTAGGCCAATCATCGAGTACAATGCCCCATTTGTCATGTACCTCACTAGACACCTGAAACAACTGGAGAGGCTGCAAAAGTGCCTCACAAAGAGGATCCTAGACCTTAAACACTTGTCCTATATGGACAGACTCAAAAACTTCAACTATTCTCTGTCTCATATTGCCTACTTAGAGGCGATCTCTGCTTGACTTACAAAGCCATGTCTGACCCAGGTTTGTTAGAAATGCTACAGCTAAAGAAATCCCAATCCCTCCACACCACATGCTCCAGAGACCTCAACCTCATTACCACAATCAACAGAATGGGCTGGAGGGACAGGTTCATAACCCAGAGACTGCCCATGCTATTGAATAGACTTCCCATACATGACAAACAGAGCACCTCACTGACCCTCATCAAGAGAATTCTGGATGAGTGGATGGGAAATAGAAAATTCACCCTGGGATCACTCCAGTGGCTCTACTCAACAGAGGCATTGGGAAATAAGGTTGGGTGGCATGATGCCAAGGTAATCCTATGGGCTAGGCTTGTAAAGGCTCCAACGCCATTAGCCTAGTACACACCTATGAACCTATGATCAAATAGTACATCCACATGGGGCCCATTGTCTTCAGCAATTCATTCATGGGTGATGGTGTACACTGAACCAGTAGATCTTTAGGGGGCCAACTATCTTTAGCTATTCATGTACCTTTTGCACTATTTCACTGCCCATTTAGGAGTAGAACAGCCACTAATGTTACCATGTCATCTGACTGTGCCATATCTTAAGGTGTATGTGTGGCATCATTTCCACACTATACAGAGATAACCGCATCTACACTGTGTCCAGCATCAAAGATGTTAATGTTCCTGTCTCTGCACAGATAGGCACATCAACATCTTGTCCAGCATCATACATTTCTATATGTTATCCATTACTGCTTTGAGCTATGGATATATAACATAAAAATATCATAGTGAGCACATTATTTTAAACTGTAAGGGTAACATGAGATGCAGGACAGGGCTGTATATGTATCCTTTTCTTTGGTTTATAATGTTACCTTCTCTTATGGTTGCAACCTGTCACAGAAGTGATATGCCTATGAAAAGAAATTTGCACTATGCCTACTTTATTAATACACATCTACCACTGTAGCAACAATGTATGTAATTCTTTGTGTACTCCTACCCAAGAAGATGCTGGTGCAGTGGGTAAGATCAACACCATTATCCACTTCACTGCTTGAGATAAATCTTGTTTCAATATTTACAGTCAGTGTTACAAGGAACTCTTCTACATGCATCAGTCTGGTTATCTCAGTGAACCACCCCCTGTAAAGGGTCTCTCTCTCTCTCTCTTGAAGCCTTTTATGCCTTCTATTTGGTATGACTGAGCATCTTAGTCAAGTAATAGCAAACCTGGGTCATTTTGTAGTTTTGCCCACTGATTGTGTTCATATGCCACAGGACATGCTACCAGACATATACTGATAATGACTGGTCAGCACCCACACCCCCCTCTCTTCCATCATCTGAAGGCCACACATCTTCAGTGCCTACACCGGAAAGCTGTTTTCTGCATCTCTGAAATGATGCAGTCTCTGACTGTTCCAGTTTCTAGACATATTGCATCCTGTTTGTACATTTTGAAAACAAGAATATTTTGCTTAGAATATCAGTAATGATGCTGATAATGCACACTGCTCCTTATGTAATCCCCCATCCTACTGCCACAGCAAAGAAGGTATAACCACAGTATGCAGGACTCAAACATTCTTCGGTGGTACTGTATAATAGCTCCTGACAATGGTTAGTCTATAAACTCATTCGCTAATATGGGCACATGTGACCTCCTCACCCCAATCAGCATATTGTCAACATTCAGGTTTATGCATTGAGTTATGGACCAGATAACGATTCTTAATCAAGGATATCTCCTGTCAGTGTGCTGATATTACATGGTAGAATATTCTTCCCTACCCAAATATAGTTTAACTAATGCTGTGTTTAGTAAAACATTATAAGTAAATAGATTTAGCTCATTAAACTAATTTGTCACACATATAAATACACCTAATAAACATGCCTCCAAGGTATCGTAACTTTGATATACGAACACAACTTTAAGTGGACGATACACACCTTACCAGCAAAAAAGCTATATCTAGATCTATGAGAAGTCTGACTATGGTAATCACAGTATTGTGTGACTCATGGAGTAGGAGTGACTGAAATAGCATCTCCAAGCTAAACACAAATGTAACCACTTTTGCTATCTATTTTAGCAAATGAGGCCACCTGTCATGAATGACTATAAATCATTTAATTCTACTGTTATACAATGGTGCCTAATGAGCAGCAAACCAATGGCAGTCATATTATGTTTCTGAATTCCCTTGGAGGTTTCAGGAGGTAGACACATGAATATAGACTATACAAGTGAGTAGTGAGAGAGTGCAAAATGTAGTTCAGAATCATACATATGTAAGCAAGTTGCTTCAATTTTACTTTACCCTTTGGCATTTGGCATTGCAAGTTACAGATGGATGGTAGCACTTGCAGACACAGCGTCCCTGCATGGTGAGTGAAGGATGCAGAATAAATCTCTATTTTATTAACATAAACTTAAGTAGCAGCTTTTGGGTCCATATAATAGATTCATAGACCCTACAAAAGTGTTATGCCTGATATGACTGGAGGCTCATGTTTACCAAGGCTATAAGTATCCATCAATCTCACAAGAAATGTCAGCACCAATGTGATGATCTGAAACAACAACATCAGGTATATCTGTAAGAGTGAGAGGCTGAAGTGCAAAGAGAGTACCTAGGGATACAATGTAAGTGTGAGCTATTTGTCGTATTGTTCTTTTAGTTAATTTTGTTTTGTTTTAGCTTAAAGCTAAATGCATAACTTTTAAAAAGTATTAATAATACACATTGTTTTATTTTTCAGCTCATGACAAGATACTTCTCAATGGGTTGGGTGGCAATGGTGATAGGAACAGGTGACTGCATACTGGGCTGCATATCATTGCTATCTGACTTAGAATTCAGTATGTTTTAATGACATGACATACTTATGGCACTTTAACCATTGTGTGTCATGTAGGCAGATCCTTGGAAGAGGAGAGTCAACCCAGACACACAACAAGGCAAACACTTTTCCAACTCCAAAGACAAAGCTGAACAAATTAATTCTATTTATTTATTTAAATTTGTTTACTGGGAAATTCCGACTGGACGCAGGTCCTTTCTCAGCGGATGCCCAGGGAGAAAAGCTCCACAGTTTGTATATGAGTGAATGTAATACAAAGTAGAGATAATGACATACAACACGAGTGGCTGTTGGCATTAATACAGTAATAGTCAATAATTGTAAACAGTAAAATAGTTAAAGGGTTGCATAGTTAAAGTAGCCTATAAATATTTAATAATAAAAGTTTTAATAAAGTAGACTATCAATTATCAAAACTTAAGCAAAGTTGACTAACAATTCTATATTACATAAACTAGTAGAACTTACAAATTAGCATTTATCACCACCTATAGTACAAAAAATAATGTCAAAGAATGAATTATTACTAGGAAGTCTTACTAGCTGATGTATATGTCAGCAGCATTTTGCCACAGTTTTGCAGGTTTACTCATAGAAAGGATAGAACAAGATAATTTTTTTTATTTCATTTAATTTAAGAATATCATGGAAATTTGTGTACAGAAAAATATTAAATGGTATGACATTGTCAGGAAGTTTTCCTTCTGATAATTGTTCTTTTTGTAAATATGTTTTTAAATCTTAATAGTTTATGTCAGAATAGAGTATTACATTTTTAATACAGGATCATTTACCAGCCCTGTACTAGTAAATGGATAATTTAATTTGCTATACACGCATATTCTGCTTGTTGTACAGGTAAAACATGAAGGACATTTAAGTTCCAGATACCTGAAAATCAAAGAGACATTATATGTCATAGTTCATCTAATTTTCTTTTGAAACACACTATTAAACACCCAAGAACCTAATTCACTTTTATAGGTACAGATAACTTTTCATTTACAGGAATTAATAGGGGACTGGCAGAATGTACTTGTTATAAACAAAGACTGAATTATTATGTAAGGGAGCCCTCTTTTCTCTGGGATTTAATGAATGTTTTTGATATTTATACAAAGATTAATGATTATACACTACACTGTAAGGTTTATGTATTAGAAACACTGTTACTATGTTTTAGACATATTTAAAAATATGGAAAATGGATTTAGTGGTCACTTCTCAATTTGGCCAATAGAGGGCAGTGGTTATCAGCTGATTGTGTTTCAACTCTGACAATAAAAACACTGTAGGTAATATGGGGCTTTATTTTAAATTTTTTTACATTAAAGTGCACATTGATTTCTTTAAGTAATTATAGTATACATACACACACAAAACACACACACACACACACACATATATGTGTGTGTGTGTGTGTGTGTATATATATATATATATATATATATATATATATATATATATATATATATATATATATATGTGTATATATATATATAGGTATATGAGGTATCTGTTGTTATTATGTTTTGTAATAGGGATACACATGATGCTGCTTACTAATATTATATATTTGCTACTCCATCTTCATCCCACTTCACATATGGGGAACCCATTAATAATCTGGGAAACTATAGACCCATACAGCTTACCAACCTCACCCATAAGACAATGGAGAGCATCATTATAGAATTCATTAACAAAGGCATAAGCAGTGCCCAAACCCTGGATCCAAACCAGTGTGGCTTTGTTAAAGAGAAATCCTGCCGATTAAACCTTGTGGACATTTTAGAACAAGTCACAGAAACAAGGGACTCAGGCATATTGGTTCACTGTGCATACCTGGGCATGGCCAAAGCATTTGATATCATTCCACTCTCTGGCAGCATTGATAAACTAATAACACTAAATGTAAACCCTGTGTAACCCACTGAATAGCAAACTGACTCACTAACAGTGTCCAGTCTGTTCGTGGTAGGGGCACATTCTCATGAAAAAGAATAGTTGCTAGTGGTATACCCCAGGGATCTGTACTGGGACCATTCCTCTTTAGCATCTAGGCCTGTGGCTGATGAAGTTTGCTGAAGGCTGCACACTAGAAGATGTCATAAATAAACCAAAGGACCACCAGATTTTCCAGGAGGGCTTAACATGAACTAACTAGTGGTGCTCAGACCACCGCCTCATACTAAATGCCAAGAAATGAAGTATTGTATCCTTTGGCAAACCTGGACACTCAAGTTCATATTAGATAGTACCCCCCCTCAAAAAAAAAAAAAAAAAAACTGACTCAGTCTTTAGCAGCCTGGTCACTTTTACTAACAATGAGCTATTCTTTGAGCACCACATTAGCAGTGCAGTTAGGAAATCCTTTAATACAGCCAAACTGATCACCAGGGTATTTATTCCAGATCCAAGGAAGTCACCCCCCTCTATTTCTTCCTTAACAGGCGAGTTATAGAGTAATGCCTGCTTTGGTATGTACTAATTTAAGCACGTGACCTAGCTTGAGACACCACAGTGTTTTTTTACTAAGACAGTGAAGAGCATGTTCACCTTGAGCAACCGTGACCACCTTAAGGCACCATCACTCTTTTCTGTGTCCAAGTAGCATAGCTAGGGTGGGGCAAGGGGGCGAATTGCTCAGGATGTGAAGTGTTGGAGGGAGCTGATCCAGATCTCTTTAATGCAGTACCGGCTTTTAAAGGCCAGTATTGCATTTCTGATTATATCTGAGCACTGAAGCTCTATGTGTGTGATTTAATCTGCCGCAATCTACACTACAGTTTAAAAGTAAAAAAAAAATATATAAAATCTTTTCTTTTTTAAGTACAACAGGAGCACTGTAGCAATCCATGCAGGCAGAATATAAACTGTAGCAACTGTTTGCTACATTTGTACCAAGCTGTTTGCCACAGTTTAAATGAAGAAATTATTTTTTGTAATAAAATGTGGGCAAGGAGGATTGGGGGCAGGGCACAGAAACAGGACCTGAATGGCTGATGCAGGAGGAGGGAGTGTCATGCATCTGGCTATGTACTGATTGGCTCAATACAGTAAAGTGTTTTTTCTTCCTCTTCATTGGAAGAGTGGGGCGGGTGGGTTATGGATTAACTGTAATGAGCTGATTGATATATTACAGTAAAGTGTTTTTTTTCATGGCACTGGCATAGGGTGCTGGTTGAGACAACTATGCTTCTGTTGTGTACTGTTGACTTTTGAAAGGGGGTTCTACCTAGTTTATAGCACCTTGAACACTCAAGTTCTATGCAATCTCCTTCATATCCCATTACCTGTAGGCATAATAAATATCTATCATAGAGAATACATCTTTTCTTTAATAGACTCCCTCTGGATGCTAAGCATAGTAATTTCCTTATCATTTTTAAGCGCAACCTGGATAACTGAATGAGTAATCGTAAATATACTCTCTGTCTGGCATCTCAAGGTATCACAGAAACAGGATGTAGCTAGGTCCAAAGTAATTCATACTGTCAGTG